>NC_035109.1:204942401-205242401 GCF_002204515.2 Aedes aegypti | reverse complement strand
ACTTTTTTAATTATGTAAACACTAAATTAAAAAGTAGCAATTTCCCTTCGCGAATGCATTTTGACGGAAACATAGGTGAAAACTCTTCCGATATCTGCAACCTCTTTGCAGATTTCTTCCAAGAAGTGTATACCACCTATTCTGAAGAAGACCGCGACCGCAATTTCTTTTCCTTTTTCCCAGAAATTTCTAATAGTATATCTATTGAAAAACTATCACAACAAGAAATCTTATCGGCACTAAAAAACCTGGACGCAACTAAGGGAGCAGGACCGGACGGCATTGCACCCGTGTTCTTCAAAAATCTCTCAGAAGAACTTACCCTTTCCTTAGAACGCCTTTTCAACATGTCTCTAAATAATGGAAAATTCCCAGAAGCTTGGAAATCCTCATATTTGGTACCTGTTTTCAAATCAGGTACAAAATCTGACAAACGGAACTATCGCGGAATTGCCATTATCTCCTGTATTCCCAAACTCTTCGAATCTCTCGTAAACGACAAAATTTTCCAGCAAAAAACCAAATCACTTGTAGGCAGCATGGCTTTTTTGAAGGCCGCTCAACATCTTCCAATCTGCTAGAATTTGTATCTTTCATTCTCAACGCAATGGATAATGGCAAACACGTAGAAGCCCTCTATACTGACTTCATTTGACCGAATCGACATACCATTATTGATCTTCAAATAGGGTCCTAAAGCCCTGTCCCAATTTTAGTGCCAAACGCTTAAGTTTAGGCCAAAAACACATGTTTACTCATTTTTTTAATGTTTTTCGTTGGTTTGAGTCTAAAAAGCATTTTTCATGTTTCTTTGGATTTTGTCACACCCCTTGGCTTAAATTCAAAATTTGGGTATATTTTGTTTTTCGTGTCCCTTCCGAAATGTCAGTTTGGAACAACCCCAGTGTTAAAACTAAAACCCCTGTGGTGTTTTTGTCGACTAAGCGAACGTCAAACATGATCAAAAGTGTCAAGATTCATTTATGGACCCAATTTCTAAATTAAAGTTTAATCATGATGTTAACGCCGTACATAGAAATCGACCTTACTCAGGGCCCTAAGGTGCAGCAAACATCAACGACGACAGGATATGCACGTTATGTCCACTCGATAGTGTAAATAGGATCTTCGTAAGATTTGCGAGAACACTTGTTAAGATTACGATTGTAATGCAGTTCAAAACTTTATTTACACTATATACATTTAATTGATTTATGACACAATTCGCTGCACCTGTCCCGGTCTGTGGGCGAGAGGTGGGACGGCCACGCGGGCGCGCGCGGGTGCACAGAATGACTGTGCTAGACGAAACTGATCTCTCGGCAGTCAACTATCGAACTGATGAGGCCTTCTTGCTATTGCTGGCTACTGTTGAAGAGCATGGAGAGACAGTATAGAAGAGAGAATACTACACTGTCCCGTATACTGTTGATGGGTATGGCAGGCTTGATGTAGGTATTGCTTTCCTCAACATCACACTACAATGCTGTCTGGCTTGTACCAGACCGAATATAGCTTCTATTGCGAAGGGCCGTGGAAAGAGTTACAAAACGAAGATGACTGTTTCACCTCTCTGCGATCTGGTGCTTAATAGTGAGGCTGATCACAGAAATAGCTACAACGAATGCGTGGATTCGTCTACAGGCGAGATCTGCTTGCATAGTGGATTGGATGGTTAAGCATGGTGCTAAATGCTAAAGTAGTTGCAGTAACATGCTCTTTTGTGTTGTAAAATAAAAACAAGATTTCATTAAAAATTTTAGGACCCAATTGCGAAAAAATTGGAATGGAGCCAGATCGGAAACAAATAGTGCTCTTTCAAAATAAATTATCAGCACCCATTTCTGTAATCTCTGGAGTACCCCAAGGTTCTTATTTAGGCCCACTTCTTTTTATTTTGTATGTAAACGACATTTCCTTTTTACTTAGAAAAAATAAAATTTCTTATATATGCAGACGACATGAAGCTCTTCATGGAAGTAAGTAATTCTAGCGAAGAAGAATTCCAGAATGACATTACACACTCAATCACGATTTGCTTGTTCGGTAATTTTTAATACTGGGTACGAATTGTAAATCATAAAAAATACCGAACGTTTAGCTTTTTGATTGAAAACTTCTGATGTTCAGTAATAATTTTTACTTTTTACTGAACTACGGTAGCTGTCAGACCCAATTTTGCTACATTACCGAACAGGCCGAAAAGTCAGTAAAAACAATTACCGACTATTCAGTAGTTGATGTTTTTTACTGACTTGTCGTTAAAATCAAATCAAAACAAACAGATGCGCATGCGGGAAAGTGTCAAATGAGAATCTCCTGCTGTAAAATCGTCCGGCGCCGGGAGACACGGCTATGGCAACCAAACTGTTCCTGCACCTATTTTGCGCTTTCTCGTGATAAGTAGTCGAAATTTAGTGAGAAACTTAATCATTTTAAGCAACCAAAAGGCTCCGCTAAGGACGATTTAACTGCTTACGTTGGTAAATTCGGTTGGTTTCCATACAAGAGGTAAATTCATCTGCATTATTGAGTTTGCCTCTTGTATGCAAACCAACCAAATAATGATTTTGTCACACATTTTTCGATTGCTTCCACTGAGATATGAGCATACCGTAGATGTTTATTCGCACGATAAATGCATATCGATGTCCATGTTCATGTCGGTTGGGTTTTAATTTGTATTGATTTCTGAAAAAAAAACAGAATCCGGAGAAGCAAAGCATGAAGCACTGGAAACTGGAAAGCCAGTGAAAACGCTCTACAATTTTACTGACTAAGTCAGTAATTTCCATCAATCAAAACATATTTTGGTTTACTGGGTTTTCTTCGGTAATGATGATGAAGATGGTCCCACCACATACCCCTACAAAGGTTTGAGCGAGACGATATATCTTTAAGATAATTAATTATGATCAATGTTAACCAGATTTGCAAACAATAAACGGTCTGATTATTTCAACAGATATAAACAACATTACAAGTTCCCATACTATACAGCAAAAAAAAAAATGGTAAAAAGTCTGTTGGTCTCAACCACACTTTTCATAAGTTTTAATAGTGATCAAGAAAGTTCAACAAAATCCAAAACATTGCCAGAATTGATAACCCCGCCGATGATGTCAAACCTATCGGAAACATTTGAATTTTCAAGAAATTTCCGACATTCAACCAGAAAACTTACTACTAATGCATGGCATCCACCAACAGCCTAAATTGTCAATTCAAATGATAAGTAATTTATTATTTATTTATTATTTATTTGATTACTTCCATCGGACATCATGGTCTTAATGAAATACTAATACTAACACAATAAAAAATGTAAACATAGTCAATTTATAAAACGTGTTCTGCTTAAGCGTTGTCTAAAAGTATTTGTCGTCAAGTTAAAATCAAATACACCATAAGCTTGTCGGAATTCATTGCAAATGGAATTTAACGGATCATTTGCTCCATAACCAGTATTCCTGGAAGCTATCTGGATCAGTTGCCTTGTCCGTAGTACGCGCTCTGGAGCATAAAATTGCACATGTTGAAGCAAAGCAGGACAATCAACCTCCGTACGAACAATTTTCGATCCATAAACAGCTCGGCTATTTTTGCGCCGGACGTGCAGCGGTTCCAGTCCCAGCAATCTGCAACGATGGTCGTAAGGAGGCAAGATCAACGGATCACGCCACGGTAGATCCCTCAAAGCATGTCTCACAAACTTACGCTGAACTGCTTCTATTCTGGTTATCCACACTGCCTCATAAGGTGACCATACTATAGAAGCAAATTCTAAAATGGATCTAACCAGAGAACAGTACAAGGAACGCAGACACATCGGGTCGTTGAATTCTTTTGTAATTTTTAAGATGAAGCCCAGTTGACGGTTCGCCTTGTCAATGATAGTGGCATAATGCAGTTTAAATGTCAATCTGTAATCCAACAAAACGCCCAGATCTTTGACCTTGTCCACACGTTCGAGTTCCTGACCATTTATATTGTAATCGTACAAAATTGGTGATTTACAGCGACGGTATGAAATCACACAGCATTTGGAAACGCTAACAGCCAGGAAATTCATGGTACACCAGCGTGCGAACTGGTTCAATAGCTCCTGGAGGTCTCTGCAGTCCGCTTCAGTTCTCACGACGAGGAAAATTTTTAAATCGTCTGCGTAGATTAACAAACCGCCATTTGCAAGAACGATAGTCACATCATTGAAGAACAGCGAAAACAGTAAGGGTCCCAGGTTGCTGCCCTGCGGTACCCCAGATGCAGGGTGAAAAGGATGCGATACAGTAGATCCAACCTTCACACAGAGACTCCTGTTTCTAAGGTACGATTGCAGCCAATTACACATTCGTGTTGAAACACCGAGTCGAAGTAATTTCGCCAACAGAATCTCGTGGTTCACAGTGTCAAAGGCAGCCTTGATATCCGTGTAAACAGCGTCTATTTGCGCTCCATTATCCATGGACCTAATGCAGGTCGAAGTAAAATCAACCAAGTTACTTTCTACCGACCGCCTAGGGAAGAAGCCGTGTTGAGCCTCACTAATATAGCAACAGAACGAGCTGAACATTACTTTATTAACAATGGTTTCCAAGCATTTCGCACCTGCTGAAAGGGATGTTATTCCACGGTAGTTGGCAAAATCGGTCTTATCGCCCTTCTTGAATACCGGCCGCATGTAGGATGTTTTCCAAGCAGTTGGAAACAGTTGCGATTGCAGCGATTTGTTAAAAATGCTTACCAGTGGAGCCACCAAAGAAGCACCGCATTTTCTAAAGATGCAGGACGGAATACCATCAGGTCCAGGGCAATTCGATAATTTAAGCTTCTGTAATGCAGCATAAACCATTGATTCATTGACATGAAAGATATCAAGGTCAACAACGTCACGTGGCACTATACAAGTGGCAGCTTCAGTATCCTGAACAGTAGGAATGCGGCCAACGAAAACGCTTGAAAACTGCTGTGCAAAAAGCGCACACTTTTCATCTTGACTGCTTGTGAAAACATCTCCTCGGTGCATTGTTGTTGGAAGGCCGTGCTCTTTCCGTTTTGAGTTGACAAAGTTCCAAAAACTCTTCGGATTCCGACGAAGATCATTCTGCTTCCTGGCGACATAATTTTTGTACAGAAAGCGATTGTATCCACGGTATATACGACTAGCCTCGTCCAACTGTCGTTTGAAATGTGAACATTTTTGACGATTGTATTGTTGAAGCAATTTATCACGTCGACGTCGGAGGACACCAAGATGTCGGTTAGACCAAGCCGGTTTTCTTGGCGGTCTGTTCAGCGGAACTGTTTCAGCAATGTAATTATGAATAATGGCATTAAAGCATGTTACTGCACTGTCTACATCAGAGCACTGGTGTACTTCGGACCAATCAACTTGGGAAAGAAGACTGTTTAGTGCATCAAAATTACAACGACGAAAGTCTCGTTCCGAAAGGTCGATGTCCTCGTAGAACGTCATTGATGATGGTATTTGCACGGAGAAATCAAGAGCAGGATGATATCGATCAAGTGGGACAACATGTTCTGTCGCTGGAGTTGCAAGTACACTTTTTTTACTGGAGTCATCGCTAAACACAAGGTCCAACACGCGGCCACTGGAATTACGGATCGAATTACGTTGTCGCAAGCCTTGGAATGCCATGTTGTCGAGAAGAATTTGACTTGCCGATGAAATGTGGGAGTTTAGTGCATCAACGATAGCGTAACCGTTGCTCAATAGCCATGCCAAACGGGGTTGGTTGAAATCACCAAAAACTACAAGCGGACTTGCATCGCTGCGTGAACTGCAGACCTCGGAAATAACATCGAGATGAAGTTGCATAAAAGTTCCGTCTTGACTTTTGTCAGGAGGAATGTACAAAGCACCAATAAAAATATCAGTCACTTGAGTCGACATTTTAACCCACAGTTGTTCAATATTAGCTCGAGTAGAAACAACTGTCGTTCCGAACTTTTCTTTAACGGCGATAAGAACGCCACCACCACGACGGCGAGAACTGTTGGTAGCGCAACGATCAACCCGAAATACAGAATAATCCGGAGAAAACAGCTGACGAGATTCAATGCACTCATCAAGCCACGTCTCAGTGAAAACGTAGACATCGTAGTCTAATTCCGCCGTAGACAGGAACACATCATCAATTTTCGTTCGTAAGCCACGCACGTTCTGATAGTAAATTCGCAGATCGAATGGCATATCACTTGGGTTTTCAGGGCATCGTTCCGGACGTTTATGCTGTGTAGATCCTCCAGAAACATTGAATGAGATCGACGGCTTCGCAGTTAACTGATGTTTTGGAATCGCAGAAAAACAAGCAGAATTCCGTGAGGGGCCCGCTATCGCCAATTGGGGATCGCCCAATGCAGTCGTCCATATGTCATACAATCGTGAGTCGGTGAGTGCATCCTTCGGAACGAGGTTTCTGGAATCGACGAACGATACAGCGGACGAAATGCTCGGAAGATCAAACAGTCGTTTATACCTGTGTACCGCGCGCGGGACTCAAACCTCCGTAGACTACACATAAAAAGGAATAAACTATAACTACGTCAATATATAAAAAATCCATCATCATCATCGAGGCGAACATCGTAGTTTATTAGTGCCCCAATAATTATTAAACATATTTTACAATATAGTCAATACAAAATATCCGTTAGTCAAAACTTCGTCAAGATACAGTATTAGTCAAGTACAAAAAAGTTAACATGTAGCTGTTCAGAAGGCAGCTTTGACGTGTGAAATACATAGTCTCTTAAACTGTGATAGAGTTGCAGCATGTTTGATGTGTATAGGCATCGAATTGAAAACATTTATTCCTTTAAAAAACAAAGAGTTTTGTGGTGTTCTTAATTCATTCGCGTTTCTAGTATTATATCTATGAATGTCACTTCCTCTTTCAATTCGATCACACAAATATCGAGGCAATAAACCGTTAATTACTTTAAAAATGAACACCATCGTCAAGAATACAATTCTTTGCTTCAACGATAACCACTGAAGAGCATCTAATAAGAAAGACGAGGAAGTGAATCTGTTGCATCTCAAAATCAAACGCATTATTTTATTTTGCAAACGCTGCATTCTCGATATTTGTGTTTCATTTGCTAAAAACAAAATGGAAGCGCAAAACTCCAGATGTGGAGAGATGATTGATTTGTACAAATGTATTTTACTAGCAATCGTTAAATCGTTTTTTAATCGGCAGAGAATTCCATACTTCTTGGCTATTTTCTTGATAACATTGTCGATGTGAGCGTCGAACTTTAATCTGTCATCAATAATCACGCCAAGATATTTAATTTCGCGCACGCGATCAATTGTCTCATCATCAATTTGTATTGAGACGTCTATATTTTTTCGATTCCGCGATATCAACATAAATTTAGTTTTACTTATATTCAATTTCAACTGTTTGTACTTCAACCATCTACTCAGAGAACGTAAATCTGCATTCATATGTGCAACGGCATCATCAAGATTTTTAGCCGCAATGAATATCACGGTATCATCTGCAAAAAGATTAATGTCACAAAAACGTAAAACTCGTCGCATGTCATTTATATACATAATGAATAAAACGGGCCCTAATACACTCCCCTGTGGTACGCCAAGGCTGTTCGCCACGGGGCTCGAAACAGAATCATTGAAAGCAGTCCGTTGGGTTCTATCAGTTAAATAGCTTTCAAACCATCTATATGCAGAACCCGAAAATCCAAAGCGCTTGATTGTTCTTAACAACAAGGGCCGAGAAATCGTTTCAAAAGCGCGTTTGAGATCCAAAAAAACAGCAACAATCGTATAAGTGCGCATCGTACCTTCGTGCTGTGCGTACACGAATTCTCTCTGCTCTTGGAAGTTTTCTTAAAAACTACCTAAAGCAATAAAACAGTACTTTTCAGTGCTACAAAAACAGTACTTTTCAGTGCTAAAATTAAAAACGGTACTTTTCAAGTAGCACTTTTCATTCAATAGTACTTTTCAGTACTATTTTTTCTACTATTGATCCCTTTACGATCCTTGTTTGGACCCGTGCCTTCGATTTTTCGTTGGACCCGTTGGCGAAAGCTAGCGGTGGTAATCCTTCTTGGACACCGTCTTGGGAAAAAACCTTTCGAAGGTCACGTCTTCTTTCGTTTATTAATTAAACATGGTATCAACAACAAACAAAAGGAAGGGTGAATCTCTGAATTCACTTCTTCCTTCCAAAAAAGTGGGTTTTAAAACTGTCACTACACGTGGCAAGAATGGAAGAAAGGACGCTTCCCCGGAATGCGAAGTTTCTTCCAAGGGTGAAATGAATAATTGTATCGAAATGAGCAATCAGTTCGATGCTCTAGACAAATTTTCCGAAAACCAAATCGAAGCAGCCTCTAGCCCAGGCTCTTTGATTCAAGTGAGGAAGCAAAGAGTGCCGCCTATCGTGGTCAGTTGTTCCGAATTTGGGGGATTTAGGCAGGAGATCTTGAACTCCATTAGGGGAATCAAGGTTTCCTTCCAAATCGCAAAGAAAGGAGACTGTCGCGTTTTGCCGGAAACTCTTAAAGATCGTGAGCTTCTTCTCAAACATCTTGAAGAGAAGAAGCACAATTTTTTTACTTATGACGACAAAACTGAACGTTTGTTCAAAGTTGTCTTGAAAGGTCTCTCAAGTGACTATAAGTCACCTGAAGAGATCAAAAATGGAATAAATGATTTACTTGGATTTTCCCCAGTCCAAGTAATCATTATGAAAAAGAGAACCCAATCTGGCATTGTTCGGAAAGGGCTTTCTCAAGAATTTTATTTAGTTCACTTTAACAAAAAAGAACTAAATAATATTAAAGCTTTAGAAAAAGCAAAACTTTTGTTTGATGTCCGTGTGACATGGGAACATTTCCAGAAACCTGGAGGAAATTACCAGAACCCCACTCAGTGCCGTCGGTGCCAAAAGTGGGGTCATGGTACAAAAAATTGTCGCATGGATGCTAAATGCATGATTTGCGGAGGTTCTTCTCACGCCAAAGACGTCTGTCCAGTGAAGGAAGATACCACCAAATTCATATGTTGTAATTGCGGGGCTAACCATAAGTCCAACTTTTTGAATTGTCCTTCACGCAAAAAGGTCATTGAGATTCGTGCCAGGCAGATGAAAGATAATATCCGTTACGATAACGGTCGTTTCCGGAATTTGCCTGGTAGAGTATCGAACAATGCTCATTTTTCAGTTAAAGATCGCTTGATCATGAATCATACCCATCAGGAAGATCATAATCATGCTCATTCACAAACTAATTTTAATCCGTCGGGTAGCCGTTCGAATCTTTCTATTTCGAATGTATCTACCCACGGTAAATCCTTTGCCGATATCGTAGCAGGAAATTCGAATTCCTCCCCTGTTCGATCCATGGGTACCCATTCTACTTGTTTCAAATCAAATGGAAAAAACCCTACCGCCACAGGTAACTCCGCTTCTTCGTCTACCGGAAATTCCAATGGGAAATCACATGACATGTCTGCCTCTGATTTTAATTTTCTAACTGAACAATTGAATCTAATGATTGATGCAATGTTCAAAGCCACCACTATGACTGAAGCAGTCCAAGTAGGTGTAAAATTTACTAATCAAATTGTTATTGGATTACGTTTTTCTAATGGATCCAAATAATAATTTAAATATTTTAAATTGGAATGCTCGTTCTCTGAATGGTAAAGAGGACGAGCTGTTTAATTTTCTTACGGTTAATAACGTGCATATAGCAATTATTACCGAAACGTATTTAAAACCTGGATCTAAACTCAAAAGAGATCCTAACTTTTTTGTTTATCGTAATGATCGACTTGATGGGGCATGTGGGGGAGTTGCAATCATCATTCATAGACGTATAAAACATCAACTGTTTTCATCATTTGAAACTAAAGTTTTTGAAACTTTGGGTGTTTCTGTTGAAACACAGTTTGGTAAATATACTTTCATAGCTGCCTATTTGCCTTTTCAATGCTCTGGGCAGCAAGTTAATTTGCTCCAAACTGACTTGCGTAAATTGACTCGCAATAAGTCAAAATTTTTTGTCATTGGTGACTTTAATGCCAAACATCGGTCATGGAATAATTCTCAAAGTAATTCCAACGGCAGAATTTTATTTGATGAGTGCTCTTCAGGATATTTCTCAATTCAATACCCTGATAGCCCCACATGTTTTTCCTCTTCTAGAAATCCATCTACGATTGATTTGGTCTTAACCGACTCTAGTCATCTTTGTAGCCAACTGATTACTCATGCTGATTTTGATTCTGATCATGTCCCTGTTACATTTCAAATATCCCAAGAAGCGATTCTCAATCCTATCAGCTCCACTTTCAATTATTTACGAGCCGACTGGAATATATATAAAACGTATGTTGACTCCAATCTTGATGTTAACATTTCTTTAGAATCTAAACTTGATATTGACAATGCTCTTGAAACTTTAACAAATTCCATTGTTGAAGCCCGGAGCATTGCAATTCCAAAATGTGAAGTAAAATTTGAATCCGTGATTATAGACGATGATCTTAAACTCTTGATCCGTCTTAAAAACGTGAGGAGAAGGCAATTTCAACGCACTCGCGATCCTGCTATGAAAATTATATGGCAGGATTTGCAGAAAGAAATCAAGAAACGTTTTGCTCAATTAAGAAACAAAAATTTTGAAAATAAAATTTCTCAATTGGACCCTGGCTCTAAGCCCTTTTGGAAATTATCTAAAATCTTGAAAAAACCTCAGAAGCCAATACCGGCATTGAAAGAGGAAAACAAATTATTACTAACTAATTGCGAAAAAGCTCAAAAACTTGCTATGCAGTTTGAAAGTGCGCACAATTTTAATTTAGGACTTACTAGTCCAATTGAAAATGAAGTTACTCAGGAGTTCGAAAATATTCTCAATCAAGAGAACGTTTTCGAAAATGACTGGGAGACTGATTTGGAAGAAGTGAGAACTATTATTAAAAAAATCAAAAATATGAAAGCTCCTGGCGATGATGGAATTTTCTACATCCTCATCAAGAAACTTCCAGAAAGTAGCTTATCATTTCTAGTTGATATATTTAACAAATGTTTTCAATTAGCATATTTTCCTGACAAATGGAAAAATGCTAAGGTTGTTCCAATTTTAAAACCAGACAAAAATCCTGCAGAAGCTTCAAACTATCGTCCAATCAGTTTGCTTTCCTCCATCAGTAAACTTTTTGAAAAGGTTATTTTGAACAGAATGATGGCCCACATCAACGAAAATTCAATTTTTGCCAATGAACAGTTCGGATTCCGCCATGGACATTCGACCACTCATCAACTTTTACGTGTAACAAATTTGATCCGTTCCAACAAATCTGAAGGCTATTCTACTGGTCTTGCTCTTCTAGACATAGAAAAAGCATTCGACAATGTTTGGCATGAAGGTTTGATTGTAAAATTAAAAAACTTTAATTTTCCAACATACATTGTTAGAATAATTCAAAGTTATCTGTCAAATCGTACACTTCAGGTTAATTATCAGAACTCCAGATCTGAAAGACTTCCTGTAAGAGCTGGTGTTCCTCAAGGCAGCATTTTGGGACCAATATTATACAATATTTTCACATCTGACTTACCTGAGCTACCCCAGGGATGTCAAAAATCTTTGTTTGCGGATGACACAGGCCTCTCTGCCAAAGGACGAAGCCTGCGTGTCATCTGTAGTCGATTGCAAAAAAGTTTGGATATTTTTTCTTCATACTTGCAAAAATGGAAGATTTCTCCTAATGCTTCCAAAACTCAACTAATAATATTCCCACATAAACCAAAAGCTCTTTATTTGAAACCTTCAAGTAGACATGTTGTCACGATGAGAGGGGTTCCAATAAATTGGTCAGATGAAGTTAAGTATCTAGGGCTCATGCTAGATAAGAATTTAACTTTCAAAAATCACATTGAGGGCATTCAAGCCAAATGTAATAAATATGTAAAATGTCTCTATCCCCTTATTAATAGAAAATCAAAACTTTGTCTTAAGAACAAGCTTTTGATATTCAAACAAATTTTCAGGCCAGCCATGTTGTATGCTGTACCAATATGGACTAGCTGTTGTAATACCAGGAAGAAACCAATGAGTTACATAGAATATCCAATGTTGAAACATTGGAACAAATCTCAAATAAAATAATCAATAATTTCAGGCAAAAATCGTTACAATCTTCTATTGCCACGATTAATGCGTTATATGTTTAGGTTAAGTTAGGTTAAGTATATTAAAAACGTTTTTTTTTCTCCTATAAGCAGGTGAAATCAACTCACCTGTAAAAAAACTGAACTGCTACGGCAAATGAAATGTAATATGTTGTTAACAAAATGTTAATTAAATCTTAAATTTGTTTTACCAAATTAGGATGATAGTGTTGTCAAATAACACAGAACACCTAGATATAAGAAATGAATGTAATGTTTGGAATCATACTAATAAAGAAAAAAAAAAAAAAAAAAAGAAAAAAAAAAAAAAAAAAAAAAAAAAAAAAAAAAAAAAAAAAAAAAAAAAAGCAACAATCGTATCTTTACGCTCTATGTTTTCTTTCCACTTTGCCAACACCAGGTTCAATGCGGTTTCACAGGAATGACCTTCCCGATATCCCGATTGCTCTGATATTAGCAAATTATTACTATTTAAATATGCTAACAGCTGGCCTTTTACAACAAGTTCTAAAATTTTCTCTAATGTGTGCAACATGTTGATGGGACGAAACTCTTCGGCTTTAATCGTCCCAGCAACTTTTTGAATAGGAATCACAAGTGATTCCTTCCAAACTTGTGGCACGTGCCCAGTTTGTAACGATTCATTAATCAGGTCCAGCAGATTGTGTCCGATGACATCAAAGCAATCTTGTATTACTCTCGCATTAACGTTATCTACGCCAGCCGTTTTTCCCATAGAAAAGCAAATATTTCGTAGGTCTTCCAACGTTATTGGGTGAAAACATTCAAATGTGCAATTATTGTTAATCGGCTGTTTTATTTCGTCAGGTTCATCTACTAACTCAATGGATTGGTTAATTGATGAAACACTGTCCACAAAATACTCATTAAATTTACATGCTATTACTTGTTCTGATTCTTCTAATGTGCCATTGAAAGTTATGGACCGCGGTTTACAATTACTAGGTTTTAACAAGGATTTCAAAATTTTCCATAACTCTTTGCTGTTGTTTTGATGCTGATCAATTTTCCTCTGAATATACTCGCAACGAGTTTGTTTAACCATTTGCGAGTATTTATTACGCGCGACCTTGTACCTATTCCAATTTGTATTATTATTATTTCTACGCCATTTTTTGTACAGTTTGTCCAAATCCAAATTGTACCAGCTGTTCGAATTTTTCAACGAAACATATTTATGTTCGACTAATTTATTGGTACAGGTTTTTAAAACATCAGTTAGAACAGCTGACTTTTGATCTAACGAACCGTCGTTTGTATGAAAATCAACACTTCTTTCGACAAGACTTGAAACAGCATGTTTTGAATACTTTTTCCAACACTTTAATTTTACAAAGTCACTTTTATATCTACTATTGTCATCAATATTAATAACTTATGTTTCATGGTCAGTTACTTTTAAATCAGAATTTTTAATAACACTAACAGAATCCAAATTAGAATAAACGTGATCAATTAAAGTTTGACTATGTCTGGAAATACGTGTATAAACATTTACCTTTTGTTTTAAATTAAAAAAGTCAGCTAATCGTTTCAAATGATTCGAATTCGAATTGTCACACCAATTAATATTAAAGTCACCAGCAAGAACATTTAATTTACTACAATCTACAAACATCTCAAGCCAGTTTTCCAAAATTTCAATAAAACGCTGGTCACTTGAACTGGGAGAGTGATACAATACACCGTAATTACCCATCTTCATGCCACGATCAACTGCGATGCCCAAGAACCAATTACCTTCACAAACCTCGTTCAATTGAAGCCTGTACTGAACTGATTCTTTGACATAAATAGCAACTCCGCCAGTGTGTCTCGAATGTGATAAACATGCAGCCACATTATAACCCGGAATACTATATTGATCAAATGCATCTATGTCAACAATATGCGTTTCTGATAAAAATACTAGATGTGGACGTTTTTCTTCTACAATCTGACGTAATTCAACGTAGTTTGTAGATAAACCGGCTATATTTAAATACAAGATATCGAACTGATTCACATTACTACTGGAACTTGGTTGCTATTCATTGAAATGTAGGCTGCTCTTTTTCCTTTGATACAAATTCTTAAAGACTTCACATTCATAACTGAATGCTCCGTGATTGACGTCCAAGTTCATTTTACGTTCTTTATTCATTTTTATACAATTGATACATTTCAAAACAGTTGACGTACATTCGGATGTCTTGTGACTTCCACTGCACCTACAGCATGCATCGCAATTTTTACAATTCATGCTCATGTGCCCGAATTCTCCACATTTGAAACATCTCAAAACACTAATCTCTGGAACAACACGACACCGATCAAATTTAACATACACTTGTTGCGCCGTTTACAAACAACTATGCGTCTCTTTGTCAACTTCAATAACAACATTGTACTTTTTGTACTTGAAATGTGGATTTTCATACATCCTTATTACTTTGACTTCATTTATCGCGATGTCTTCATTCTGATCTTTTAAAATCCGAATGAATTCATCGGAGGAAAACTGATCGCTCATGCCCTTCACTAAAAGTCTTGGCACCGATGAGGGAACAACAGCGTTGTAGTTTTCACCCAAATCGCTTTGAATGCCATCTTTCACAACATTAACATTGTATCCTGTTGCACACTCAGCAATAATAGAGCCATCTTTCCCGTGTCTCAAGTTACTTATTTTGTGTTTTTTCGGATCCAATTTGTTGATCAAAATTTTGCGAGTATCTTCGCTACTCTGGTTGGACTCTTTTGGCTTGATCACAATGACCGGACGAGCCTTACGAGTCACTTGCATTACATCATTCGTAGTGTTTTTCTTTTTTGTACTCTTATTTCTAATTTTAATCCCAGCGTTACTCTTGACAACATCCGCGAAACTAATACTTTCAACAAAAACATCATCCGACATAGCGCAAACGTCTTCCTGAACCTTACGTTTCTTGCCTCTGGGAAACAGGCTCGGCTCCGATGCCGTACTTGATGTACCGTGCTTATCATTCATTGCAACTAAATTCTTATTCGAGTTAAATTCAAAAAATGAACATTTCATACTTTCCAACTCTTTGCTCACAGATTTTGACATATCAAAAATTGCTTTATCCATGGTACTATTTAGACTTCTCACCAATTCATCCATCCCGGCGTCGTTTATCTGAGCAGCAATTTGCTCCCGAACGCCACTGAACGAATCCGAAATAGAAGAAATCTTCTTCATCTCTTCTTCGAACATTCGTACGGTCGGGAGCGTTAAATTCTGCTCGCCACAACACTGGCTTGATAAACAATCACTACATTTAAATAGCAGATTTTCGTTCTCACTGACAAGCTTAGCAACAGCTTTCGTCAGTGGTGTGCACTTGTAATGATACACACTCAAACAACCTGTACATGTGGTCGGTATTTCAGAAATTAATACCGGGGCCCCACATTGCTTGCACTCAGTCATTTTGCTTAGCACCTATACACTTCCACCAAACGAAACATGCATGCAACACTTAACACAGATGAAACAATACAGTGTACAAAAAAGTTACCAGCCTCCAGCAGCTGCTGGGGCAAAATTAAATGCAAAATTTAACGAGGACAAGCGTTAGAGACAATTTGCCTCCTACTTATCCTGTTTCAAAATACAATGTTGCTCGCGATAGAAATCGTTGTTCCGTAAAAATTACCGAAAAAACCGTAGTTCCAAAACCCAGTAAAATTTTACTGGGGTCGGTAATCTGAATTGGCTGTAACTTATTCTTCACTTGGTGCAAAAAAAGTCTACTCCAACTCAATATCAAAAAATGTAATTCAATAGCATTTTGTCAAAAATATGTTACACCTCCAATTGAAGTATTTTTAGGAAATCAAGTAGTGCAAAAGTGTAAAATTGTAAGGGATTTAGGCGTAAGCCTAGACTCTAAACTCACTTTTGTAGAACATTATAATTCCATAATAAACAAAGCAAACAGCATGCTTGGCTTCATTAAGAGGTTCAGTAACAATTTTCAAGACCCAAATACTATGGACCAAGCACGAGTTCATTAATTTGACATTTGAGCGGTGCTGAATTCACTCGTTGCCATGGTCACGTAAATAACACGGCATCGCTAAAACGTCAAATAGTGAACACGTGCATTGGTTCATTAAACTATTGTATATAGAGCTTAGTGACATTTGAACACATGTAGACTAGCATACGCTCGTCATACACAGTTTGTTTTTGTTTTCCTCAAAGAAACTTGCACACACTTTCCAGACTCATCAAAATGCATATGGAAATATTACCCAATTTGAAATATTTACACCCGGTTTCTGGGTGTTTTTCTAGACTGAGTGCATATTGTTTTCCTCTAAGGTTCACAACTACATCTACACTAGGGCACTCATACCATTGGGCGTGATAACCACTATTACATATGTAAGACCAATTCTGGAATATTGTCACCTAGTATGGAACCCGTACTATGTCGTACACGAAGAACGCATAGAATCAGTACAGAAGCAATTCCTTTTATACGCCCTTCGGAAATTGAATTGGACTGTACTGCCACTTCCGTCGTATGAAGCACGCTGCATGCTCATCAATTTGGAAACACTTAAGCAACGCCGGGAGTTCGCAATGATTCTCTTTATAAATAACATTATTTCAAATCGTGTAGACTCTGCTGCACTTCTTTCTCAACTTAACTTCCACACACCCTCTCGGCATTTAATAACAAGAAAATTATTTTCAGAAAAATCATGCTCAAAACGGACCAATAAACCGTATGATGTGTCAGTATAATGTACATTGCGAATTCATTGGCATTACTATGTCCAAAGAGCAGCTTAAAACACGACTAAAAAACAATAGAAGTAATCCATAGCATGTAAGAAATTATTGTAATTATTCTATGTAGTCTACCTATGCTTGACGAAATAAATAAATAAATAGATCGAGCTGTGAATGGGATATTCATTCGCTTCGAGGCTGTCGCCGGCGCACGGTTCAATCTGCGCAAAAGAGTGGCGATCGATGTCGGCAGTAGCGTAGCTAGGGGGGTGCGGTGGGTGCGGTCCGCACCGGGCCCCGAGTTCATAGGGGCCCCCAAATCGTGGTAAGTGTTTCATTTACAATAAAGAATTTGATTTCTAGAAAACTAACAGGTTACAAGCCAACCCCCTGAAGAAAGCGCTAGTTCTTGAAGCCTGCCACCATCTGTGTGGCGCTAGTGCTGAAGTAAACAAATTTAGGCTTTACCCTCATCATCGTGCGGTAGCGACAAATGTCGTGTGATAAAAAACATTATAGATACTATTGATAATCGTTTTTCGTTGTTCCAAATAAAATGTGGCTAAATTATCTAGCAATTACAGAAAAACTGGATATAGTAATACGCACTCAACACCAGATTGATAGATAAAATATGGATGTCGCATTCCAAAACGAGTGTGTCTCGTGCCTAAAACGGTATTTTTGGACGAGCTGTCAAATCAGCACCTTCTCCAGCACCAAATTTTTGGCTTCACTTTAGTTGTTCGTGGATGACAGCCGTTTCAGTCCTGTGTTACAAGCAGATGAAAACTCAGTTTGACGGTGACCTTGATCGGCAATGTGTAGGGCCCCATAATCAATGGTATTAGTGATTAGAAAAGCTTAAATACCTCAAAATTCATCCTCGATAACTCGGTTTAATTTTGAAATTTATACAGATCTACCCAAATGTGTGGGGCCCATAACCGTATCTGAAACTGATTTGGAGGTATGTTACAGACCTCACCGTATTTCATTTCAATTATAATTTAGAATAGAAATCAGTAACCATCTTCGGGACATAATTTGTACATATTCAAGGCTGGTAGAAGATCTCTTTTTAGAGGCTTCGCCTCTATTTTAATGCAAGGCTTTATTTTTAAAGGCTCTATTTTTAAGAGATCTTAAAAATAGAGCCTTTTTTAAAGATAATATATTCAATGGTTCTTTAGAAATTTCTTTTCAGATTCCTCGAGAAAAAAACTTCATAAATTCTGATAGTGAATTTTTTTCCATAGATTCTATACAAATTTACAATACCTAATTGCCTCAGACGTCTATTCAATGGTTTGTCGACTTAAATTGATTATTTGACCTTTCTAACTACGATTTCCATGATCTGTCCGGAATTCGAATCAAAGTGTCCGGAATACGAGGCAAAAGCGAAGAGGCGTCCGGAATAAGAATCATGAAAAGGCCACACATTTCCATTTATTTAAAATTCCTGTTGCGGAATCAAAATCTTCACCCAACATTCGAAAGTTAAGTGTTTTTAAGGCTCGATAACGCAGAAGCTCGATAACGCATAATAATTTATTTTATATGCTTTCTGATGAGTTATACTTCACTAAGGCCTGTCTGTAATATAAATCAGAAAGGTATAGGAGATCTTCCCTAGCTTCATAAAGGAGCTCTTTAAAAAAATACTATACTGTTCATTTGCGAGGTTACGTTATATCGAAGCAAGTTTTTTTGTATCTAAATTTCGTTCACCATGTATACTTTTATTGGAAAATGGATCATGAATTGATGTTATTGACCTAGCAAGCATTTTCAGCCTTTCTTACATATTTTTGCGTGTTTATTTTTTTTTATTTTTGTTTTTATTTTCTTTTCTTTATTGTTACGTCTCTATTGCTGCAATCTTTGAAGAAATGTATTCCAGAAATATCTTTGGAGGAATCCTTGAACACTCAGAAAAACTCTGAAAGAAATTCATAAACGAGATCTTTCAGAAACCCTTAAAAAGTTATTGTTGAGCCGTCCATTAACAGTTCTTGTAGGGTCGATGTACCAATAACCGCATAGCTAAGAACAAAAATTCGTATAAAATCGAAAAATAACGCTAGCGTCATTATTTTTACAACATCTGAAAGCTTAAAGTTTTATGGGAAAAATATGAAAACTACGAAAACTCAAATGTTTGTATTTATTATCGCGTGTGCCACTATAGGAATACATGTGCCTATAGTAGCACTATTTCTTATTTCTGTTCCTATAGTAGCACTAGGATGACGTCGTTGGCAAAATACTTATCAAAACAGTATTTTTACAAAACTTCTATATTTTTCCTACAAAGTGTGGATCAAAAGCTATCGTTTGATGTAAAAAAAGTTCTTAATTCATCAATTATTTCGTAAAATAAAAAAAAATAGTTTCTCTCAGTATTGGTACTTTAGGGACAATAGGTTTACTATAGGCGCAAGGGAGCTAAAATTTTAAGCAAAACTAATTATTTCGATCATTTTTTGAACAAACTCAATATGTGTATCAATGGTACTTAGATAAATAGCTCCTGACCTTCATGTCAAAAAATGTTTTGAAAAAAATTATATCAAAATGGCCGTAAAAAGCCACTAGTGCGACTATAGGGGACTGTCCACTAAAAGAACACCGACCCTAGGCAATTATGGGACTTGAAGAATTTTGTTATGAGGAACTCTCAAAATAAATCCTTTTGTTATTTCTTGACAGAATTTTAGAATAAATTCCCCAAGAATTCTTTAAAAAACGTTTCAGTAAATTGATGAAGGAATCACTAGAAAACTCCGTTCAAAGAAGAACTAACGTTGAGAGATTTTCCATGGAAAAGTTTCAGAACGAATACGTTGTGAGAGTATCGGCATTATTTCAGGAGAATTCTCTGGGGGATCTGGAGATCTTGATAAGTTTTTGGATGAATTCCCGAATATATTTTGTAATACAAAATATCGGTAGGATATTCTATAGACGAAAACTTTAAATATTACTTGGAGAAGCTACTGAAAAAAATCCTAAAGAACTTTCTTAAGAAATTCCTGATGGAATCAAATGGAAGGATTTCGTAATTAATTTACTGACGATATTTTGAGAAGATTGTTTTTTAAGGTTTTTCGACGAATACCTGTACGAGTTTTTGAATAATTGCTAGGGCATTTCAAGAATCGTTACTGGATAATTCTTCGAAAGAGTCGCTGAAAGAATTCATGATGAACTGCTGGAATAATTTATGAATTTCTATACTCCGGAAAAATTAAAGTATCGTAGGCAGAATGGTTTGAAGAATTTATAGTTGAATCTTCTTTATTTCCTGGAAAAATCACTTGATGAAATTCTTGATCAAAGGCATAGAAGAATTCATAGATATATTTGAAAAACTATTGGAGAAATTCAAAATCCTTGAATTTAAAATCCCTAGAATCCGGAATTCTTTGGAAACAGTTCTTGGACATATTCTTGATAAAATCCTGGAGGAATTTAATTACAATTTTCTTATGAAATTTCTCAAGAAATCCTTGGGACGGGAATCCGTTAAGTCAATACTGATCAAATGTTTCTAGAAACTCTTGGAGCAATCTCTGAAATCGCTTTGAAAAAAAAAATCTGATGGAATCCCTGGAATTATTTTTGAGGAATATCTCAGAAGTTTTTATTATTAATGCATAAAAACTTCTGAGATATTCCTCAAAAATAATTCCAGGGTTCCATCAGATTTTTTTTGGATTAACTAGTGGAATTCCTACTGTCGCAATCAAAAAAAATCTCTAAGAACTCTATATTCTTTAATTCCCGAAGTAATCTTAGGGACAATCTCTGGAGTAATGCCTGAAAGAATTCACTGGTTAAACTCTGAACGATGATTTGAAAAAAAATTCTAGAGAATCCTTTGAGAAAATACTATTTGAAATCATAAAGATATTGTAAACGGGAATCTTGGTGGAAGTTATGAGAAAACGTAAAATCATTTTAAACATTCCTGGAGTACTTATTTTCTTGAACAATTTCAGGAAGGTTTTTTGAAGAAATTTATGTTGGAATCTCTAAGGAAATTTTTATGGTTATCCTAAGGAGAATTCTGCATTGGATTTTTTAGGATTTATTAATTTTCAGGAAGTTCGTGAACATCACAAAATGAACTCTTGAGAGAATCTTTGGTGTTCATTTTGTAATTAGTTAGCATAATTTAAGGCTATTCTGCCATCAAGAATTTCAAAATCGATCAAAACACAAAATTCGGGAAATGTCAACATAACGCTAGAATTCCCAATTTAAGCTGTATATGGATCATTGCTTTCCAGAGCTACTCCGCCAGCTAATATATCAACTTACATGGTAATTCACTGGAAGTCCTCTCGATAATTTTAAGTAAACTAATGTATTTTTGAACAAGAATTAAAAAAGAAGAACTGTAGGCTCATTACCTGACATTTGTGTCGTTTATTTCAACAGTTGATTTCACATTAGCGTTCGCATTTGAACGGCGTTCACATTACTTTCTAAAGGGCCCCTAAATGGAACACCGCACCGGGCCCCAAAAACCCTAGCTACGCCACTGGATGTTGGGCTTTGCGATGGTAATCAAATTAACACCCAATGGCTGCAAACAGCAAATGTGGTCAAAATTTTGGGTATTACCTTCGTAAATTCTATAAGATTAATGACCATACCAAATTGGAATACGCAAATGGGGAAGTTTGTGCAACAACTGTGGCTACACTTGCTGCGCATGTTGATACTGCACCAGAAGGTGATTATGCATAACACGTTCGGCACCAACAAGCTGTGGTACGTTTCGTCGGTGTTGCCACCACCGGCGAAAGTCACCTCCACGATGGACGCGTTTCTCTGGAGAAGACGCGTAGCAACAAGCATGGAGGTTTGAATCTCCATTTGCCAGCGTTTAAGGCGAAATCGTTGGCAAACCACCGACATCTCATGGAGATCGATTCCCTTCTCCATTTTAAATCCCTTCTTTTCCATGTTCATTCTCGCCCAGCAATCACAATAGACAATCCTGACCTCAAGATTATGCTTACAAACTATTCCCACATTTCACTTCTTATCGAAGAAAATCCCTCCGCCGATCTTATCCACCGGCATTTCGTGCAGCAGACCGATCTGCCCAAGGTGGAAATAAGCAACCTAGCTACCGACTGGCCACGTGCGTGGCGAAATGTTCAGTGCAAGCTGCTCTCTTCGGCAGAGCGTACGAAGCTGTACATGCAGGTGAATGGAAAGTGGGAGCACCGAAAACTTCTCTTCTTAATGCGGAGAGCAGACAGGAAGTTCTGTACACATTGGCGACGGACAACAAGTTGAAACGCTCTGGCATAAATTTTACGACTGAGCTCGTGTTGGCGCGTCTTGGACGGTCCTGCAGCAGAGACTGGCGGTCGTAATGAATGGTTGGAGGCGACTAGTGATCCTTTGTGGAATTGTAAGTGTAATTGTGGAATAGATGTAAGTGCACTAAATTTTAATTTTGACCTAGAATTTTAATATCAAACCGTTGTAAATATTTAAACCGCCAAAAAAACCTAAATTTTAAAACTAAAAAAAACCTTAATTTCTTTAACGCTTGTAGCATATGAACAAACCAAAGGCGCGTTACGTTCTGAACCATGAGAAGGACAAACGTTGACAAAAATTGTGTGCACTGTGAAACAAAGTCAGTGCCAGTCGTTATCACAAGACTAAGACATTAAATTTTTTTCGCCTTTACAGGGTTGGTAGCAAATGAGGACCTTAAAAAGAGGAAATAAAAGAGCTCTTTAAAAAAAGAAATCTAGAAGGCATCAAAAAGAGGTCGAAAAAATATCGAACAGGAACCAAGGAAATAAAACGTAACCTAATAAGAACCAGGAGACAAGGGTTTGATGCTTCATACCATCAGATCAGATATTTCACTAAGAGCTAAGACTTTTTTTTAATTCCTTGTTACATTACTATGAGACTTAATGCTCGTGTGTATTCTAGGAATATCATCAGAAATCTTTTCAGGTATGTTCAGATATCCATAAAACCAAACTCCTCCAAGATTGTATCCAGTGATCCATCCATCGATTTCCCTGAGGCATCCTTCAAGATTCCTAGGAAAATCATCTTCTGAAATGAAATCAATTCCTTCTCCAGAAATTCCTCTAAGGATTTCCTATGATTACAACTGAAGTTTTCTCTCAAGATACCTTTAGCAATTGCTCCAGAGATTCTTTCTAACGTTTCTACAAAAATTTGCCCAATAATTTTATGAGATTTTCTTAAGCAAGTTTTGAGTTTTTTTTTCAAGAATGTCTCCAAAGAAATGTCAAATTTTTTTTCTCCCCTCACACGCCGCGCAGCATAAGCACAACTATATACGGGTGAGAAATGGGCAGATAGCTCATGGGCTGGATGAGGAAGTCGTAGATACCAGGTCCGAATCAAGGAGAGGAACCATTCATTGTTCTCCAATAGCCCGCAGCGAGCGGCGGAAAATCAAACCTCCAGACAGAAATCTTGGTGAAAAGTTAATTTTAATGAACTAAAAAATGCTTTTGGTTGTTATTCTAGTTTATTGTAATCTGCACATTCACCTCCCCTAAACAAATCTACTGGCGATCCCAAGCAATTTCGTATAATCCGCCCCTTTCGCCTGCGTCTTCTCCTTCAGAATGGTCCTGAGAATCGTCGGAATCGGCACATGGATTCTCGTCCCCAGCGGTGTTCCATTGTCATCGATCAGCACAATATTGTTGCTGTCGAATTTGGGAATCTTCGGCAGCTGATTTTGCCGGCATCCGACCAGGATGGCTTTCTTTTTCTGCCCTTTGATGGCCACCAGGACCTTGTCCCCGACTTTGCCCACCATCTGTTTGTTGTACACGTGGATACACTTTGGCGGCTTTCCCTCGGCCATAGCCCTCTTGCCGATTTCGCTGTTGTCCACCACGCGAAGCCGGGCCAACTTCCGGATCTCCAGGCAAGCGGCACTCGTTTGGATCTGGTTCTTGATTATGTAATTCTGTGCCGGTATTCGGCCGCTTTGTAGGATATTTTTAAGCAGCATGCTGAAAATGATTGAGGGGATTCAATGCTTCCAGTCTTGTCGATTAACTATACACTTAACTACCTGAAATATTCACAAATTAAGATCTAAAAAAGACTGCACTTTCCGATAACAAAAATGCCGAAAACTCTCACGTTTCTTTTAAAAATATTGCGCACTTTGTTTTGGTTTCATTTCTTTTTGAACCACATTCGTCTGGTAAAACGTCAAGATGAATAGAGCTGTGCCATAACAAAGACAAAAAAGTCAAGCCTAATTTTTCAAACCGGCGTATCTAACATTTGGATGGATTCGAGAAAAATGCGATGCAATATATTGGGCCGTATGAATAAAATGTAGTAAAGTTGAGTTTACTACATTCTCGGTAGTAAACGCTATATGTGGAACACGAGTGGAACATGTTTGTGTCATTTTCCTTTCTACACCTTTCGAACATACTACAAACAATGCATTGCTATGAATAAAGGTAGCATTTACTACAAAGCTACTGGTAGTTAGCTTCAGAGGTTGCTACACATGCTTTGAGATTGCGGAATTGAATGGAATAATTTACTTTTGAGTAAAAATCATGGGAAAACGATATGAGTTTTGATATTTCGGAAGGTATTTTGAGTTTTGCTTAGGAATTCTGAGGTTACGAAAACATTCGCCCCACCAATGCTGAGATTCCGGTAAGATTACCGGCAGTAGCAATTTGTAATATCCGTGTGAATTCTGGCATTACGATAATTATGTTATTTTCTAGGAATTTTAGGATGTCGGTAGGAATTCAGATATTTATAATGTAATTTGAAATTTTACTTGTAAACTCTGACATCTCAGATTTCCTTTTGAATTCCGGAATTCCTGTAGGAACTTTGGGATTCCGATAGGGATGTCGGATTTTTTGTGATAATTCTGGAAGTTTAAATACCATTCTAGGAATATTGCGGAAATATTAGGAATCTGTTAAAAACTCTAGAATTGGGGTGGGAATGGGATTCCGAATATTAATCTCTTGGAATTCTGTGGGTATCTTTGAGACGGTATTTTTGTAAGAATCTATGAGATTGCGGTGGGATTCCTGCGAATTATTGTGTGAATATTTGTAATTCTGAAAACCAATCTTCGTAATTATTGTAAAAACCTTTAAGTTTCCGTTGATCTCCAGTTCCGTTGGAATTTCGAAGCAAAGCTTTAATATAAACGATTTGAATGTCGGTAAATATTTTATAGATTTCAATGGGATTTTTTGTGAAATCGACAAGAATTTTGATAATTTCAAAGGGAACCGTGGTGTTTTAGGGGAGATCCTCATTGAATTCTAACGACTACCAATGGAATCACTACAATTCCCATAAAAATCTCGACATTCTAAGTTCTAGACATTCCAAGGATACTGTCAGAAACTCCACCAAAATAGCGAGAATATCGCGGAAACACTTAGAACTTCCGGAATTCAACATGCTGTTAAGAAAACACACGGGGAGCATCAAAATTCTACCGCAATTTCACCAGAATCTCAGTGCTAGTAAATATGTGGTTCCAAATTTAATAGCTGTAATCTCAAGATCTCTTCATAGATGTTAAGCTAGTATTTAAAAAATCATCAATCACTGGCGTTGGCGAAGGCCGAAAACCACCCAGAAAATTCTTTGATGTACCATCATCATAAAATCATAGACATAAAGAGAATACCAGACTAATCGCAAAATTACACAACAAATTTTGTCAAATAACAGCACCTTCATGATTTGTGCAAATTGTCGCGTAATCGATTAGATTCCATGCATTTTCTTCATATGCATGATTGTATTAATTTTAGGCGTCACTCTGAATAGATTGTTCTTTACGTGCAGAATCACTCTGCACTCTGAATGGAAATTTCTTAACGTGCAGCTTCAGTCACTGCTCTTGTTCGAAAGTAGTAAGTACTACATGTTCGAAAAGTTTTTTATTCATACCAAAAGTGTAGTAAACTTTGTGGATTTTGTTTTTGAGTAGATGCTACATGTAGTAAAGTTCAAAGTTTTTTATTCATACCACCCATTGTGAAGCATTTTAAATCCTATTTAAAATGTTTTGCATTTTTTCTATTGTTGTGTCTTCTACAAGTTGAAAAAAAGAACACTGTTTCTAACCACTATTAAACAATTCCGATTCGTTTTGAATTAGATTGAAAAACTGGTGAAATTATCGAATAAACCCTTTTGCTTTGTGCTACTCACATACACCATGATGATTCGTCGATACCATACCTTGATTGATACATACACCTTGCTTGATGTGTCGGTTTGACAGTTCGTTTTTCACATGCGTCACGTCATATACACCAGTATTGTTTTGAAGTTGCACATACACCGGTTTGCAAATTCGTTAATTCGACAGTTTCTACGTTCAACTACAACGAATATTGGTTTGCGAATGTTTCCAATTTCAACTCGACCAACAGGAGCACCGGACGGAGTTGTGAGTAACAAAAGTAGATGGAGAACAGTTCTTGTAAGAAATTTGGTAAGAAATTGTCTAGAACCGAATACTGATGATGTTCCACATCAGTTAGCCGACGCGTCAGCTAGCTACAATTGTAGAAATCCGAATTTCTCGATTTCCAACATGTTTAGTGATTCGGAAACGGTATGACGTATCTGCTGATTCAAATTTTATGTTTTGATTCGGCATATAGGTCGCTTTACTATGAGCATACGTACGGTGTATGTGCTAGCATGAAAATGTTGACAGTTAAGTCGCTTTACAAACACAGGGTGTATGTAGCCAAATTGAAAACACTGAGTAAAGTGCACATAGGGCAAAATTGAAATTTATTTCAAAAAATCGAAAAATGGTTTTAGGAATACTTTTGTTGGCTCAATATGTAGATTATGCGTTTGCCAAGCCCATGCAAAGCAAATCTCGGTTTGTTTATTTTTGCAGATACGTCGGATTGAAGAATTATGCATGAAGTGTTAATTTAGCTGACCTCTGAAACATTTCGGCGCTGTCTACGCTTCTGTGAATTCAACACTCATTTGTATCACCCTTTTTGATTTTTTCCTTGTGTACCGGTGTTAGAAAATGAAGTGACTTTGTACCGCAGAACATTTTCGATTTCATAACGACGAAAATGGCCATTTTTTACGGTTTGAAGCCTAATTCGCTGCTGACAAGTAATTTCTTGGCCTATCTTCTTGATGCATGAGAAATTCATGCAAGGATTTGATCAAGGAAGCGCTTTTTTTCTGATCGCAGTACGCAGTTGAAAAGAAACGTCAGTTCAAACGGGAGTTGCTGTAGGAAATTTCTGCAAGGAATCGGCGAGAAATTTCCTTAGCGATTCCTGTTCAGCAGCAAATCAGGCTTGAGCTGGTAAAAACAAATTAATTTTAGTTAATTTTAAACTAAAGTTAAGGTTGAATTTTGCACAAACAAAATTTAAGTGTGATTCAGCCTCGTAAAAAACCACGCCATTTTGTCATTTAAAATCAACAAAAGTTTGTTTAAAACAAACAAGAAATTGGTTATTTTTAACAGTTTTAAAAACAACTAACGCTTTAGGTTCAGTTTTAAACAAGTTTAAAAAAGCCAGGGCTTAATTTATTTACTATTGTTTTTTTTTTTAATTCAAGGCCCATCAGGCCCATCAACCAGTTTGCACACGGAAAAATCAAAAAGGGTGACGAAAAAAAAGGGCGTTGGATTCGTAGAAGTGCTGTCTCTTCTCTCGTTGTTTCTCCTCATTGTTCGTCTTTTCGCACTGCCTGTCTGAAGTCTGAAGGGTCTGCTTTACGAAGCTGTGCAAAAGTGATCGCAGACAAAAACGGGAAGACGCGTGTGGTTCCGCGTATTTTCCATCCCAATTTTTGCCAATTTGCTTGCGCTAATTCCTGTTTAATTGTGCTGCATCGCGTCCGCGGTCTGAATCCGCAGTGGAAAATGTCGAAACGACGAATCGAAGTGATGGATCCCTTCATCAAGAAGCGAAGGTAAGAAATTTTCCTTTGGTTTGGTGGCGGATGCCCATAAGCAATATGGCGGCGGCGCTTAAAAACGATGTTTGCTTACGATTTTTTGCAGGGAGGAAAAAGGGATGTTAGATTCCGGAGCGTCCACCAGTGGCAACAACAGTGTGGCCTTGACCGGGACAACCGCCTCCAATGGGAAAACCAACCCTCTGAACGGAATTCCGTACACGCAGAACTACTTTAACCTGTACAAAAAGCGAATTACGCTGCCGGTTTTCGAATATAGGGCGGATTTTATGCGTCTCCTGTCGGAACACCAGTGCATTGTGTTGGTCGGTGAAACAGGTTCCGGAAAGACGACCCAGATTCCCCAGTGGTGTGTGGACTTTGCCAGGGCCAGTGGCAACAAGGGGGTGGCCTGTACGCAGCCCCGTCGAGTGGCCGCAATGTCCGTCGCCCAGAGAGTCTCGGAGGAAATGGATGTCCTCCTGGGGCAGGAAGTGGGTTACAGCATCCGTTTCGAGGACTGCTCCTCGGCGAGGACCATTCTCAAGTAAGTATCCACTCGTTTGCAGCATTGGATTGTTTTTCCTTTTTGGCCTTATATCTCCACTGGGGCTGTCGGATTATCAGCTTAGTATTCTTATGAGCACTTCCACAGTTATTAGCTGAGAGCTTTCTTTGCTAAAGTTGCCATTTTCGCATTCGTTTATCGTGTGGCAGGTACAATGATACTCTATTCCCAGGGAAGTCAAAGAAAAATCCATTACGAAAAGATCCTGGACCGACCTCACCATCTCGACAGGGCTGGTAGCGGGTCACATTTTTTTAGTGACGTCACTATTTTCGACCTGGTAACTAAAAAGTCACTGTTTGCTACAATTTGTCCCTAAAGTCACTTTTTTAAACTAAATGATCACTCAAGATTTTATTTTCGTGATCTAATGATTAAGCAATGATAATCTATAGAGATGGTCGGGTCTCGGGTTTTCAAACCCGAAACCCGACCCGAACCCGAACCCGACGGGTTCGGGTCGGGTTCGGGTTTGAAAATTTGAAATTTTTCGGGTTCGGGTTCGGGTCGGGTTTCGAGGCTACAAAACTATCGGGTACGGGTCGGGTTCGGGCTTACAAAAAGTCGGGTTTGAGTCGGGTTTAGGTCGGGTTTGGTGAGAATTGTGAACAGAGTAACAACCTAAAAGCTTCCCTATGCATCAGAAACGATGAATTTACCATCTTTTCAAACTCGGGTTTTATTCGGGTTTTTCTTACAAAAAAAATTCGGGTTTCGGGTCGGGTTCGGGTTTACACAGCAAAAATTTTTCGGGTTCGGGTCGGGTCCGGGTTTGCTTTTCAATTATTGTCTCGGGTTCGGGTCGGGTCCGGGTTTGAAGAAATAAAATAAGTCGGGTACGGGTCGGGTTCGGGTTTGAAAAATGTGAAACCCGACCATCTCTAATAATCTAGATCAAGATAGATAGTTTCCTCTCAAATAGCAGGACAGTATTGTCTTACTGGTTTTAGTATTCTGTTTGTTTGTTTGTTTCGTAATTGTATTTGTAATTTGAACTTTATTTTAAACGATAACCTGTTAGTTGAACTTTACATCGGGTCAAGGAACATTTTTTTTTATATGATAAAGTGTTGAGAAAATGAGTTTTTTTTTTCTAGTATAATTCGTTGTTCGACTGATTTTTCAGGTGAATGTACCAGGGTGTCGACTACCTGGAAAAACCTGGAAAGTCAGGGAATGTCAGGGAATTTATTTTTGACCTGGAAAGTCAGGGAAAATCAGGGAATTTCACTTGAGGTCAGGGAAAAAAATATCAATACTAAAACATCAAACGAGTTTATTGTCTGCAAAGTAATTGATCATGCTAAATCAATACACCTTCAGCATGGCTTTGCTTTGCAGCCGTGGACTCTAACCACTCGACTAAGGAACCAGGACCCAGAAAATTCTCCAGAAATTCTGAGGATGATTCTCAAAGTTCCTCGATTATTTTTAGTAATTCAGAAAATCATTGAAACGCATAAATTTCAGGAATATCATCTATATAAATAAAAATGGAATAGTGTTTGTATGTCACGAAATAGCTTAATAACGGGTCAACGGATTTGCGCAATTCTTTCACTATTGTATTCATCTAGGGTTCCGACGTGTTCGTATGAAGAAAAAGTTTAGAAAACTCTTCGGAAAAGTTGAAAAAACTGGAGAAAACTTATCTGTCAATTTGTAAAGGAGAGTGCATGTCATTTTTCAACAGCCTACTTGATGGCAGGACGAAGTTTGCCGGGACCACTAGTTTGGAATAATCTTGACAATCTATTGACCAGTGCTGGGAATGGTAATAGTAGTAGGCTTGAATTTCGTGAAAATCACGTGGCTTTCCCAGTACAGTAGTTCAAAAACGTGAATCTCATCAAGTAGCCTATGTTGGGTGCATGAATTTTCTAAAACGTTAGTGTCATTGAAGGCGGGAAATGCAGCGGAAAATAGAATATTTTTCTACAGTAATTTTGGGTTGCCCTTAGCAACGGGTGTATCAAGGCTTTTTGCCTACAGCAGCGATGGACGTGAGTTTCACTGGCTTCGCTGACTGTGATTGGCTTTGTTTGGTTACTGTTGGGTGAATTTCAGATTTTTGCCCAGCCCTGCTATTGACAATTTGTGATATTACTTAGAGATACTCGTAGATGAATTCTTAGAAGAGTTCCTCGGAGCATTGCTGAAGGTACGACAAGTCCAAGAGAAACATTAGAAACCTTCTAATCAGCGCATTCTTCAAGCCCAGAATACATTCTGTTAAGAATATTTAGATATTTTTTTCGGGGAAAAAAACTAGGGGTAATTCATATCGAAATCCTAAAATATTAACTGTAACGAATCATTGTGAAGAATTATCATAGATATTCTAAGAAAAAAAAATGAAAACAATTTGGAAAAAAAATATGTTATCCTGAAAAATATTTTTATAAGCATTCCTAAAATAGTTTTAGGAAATCAAATGCTATTTTTAGAAATATCTAAGACTGAAAGAAATTCTCTAACAATTTTTAGAGAATCTTGGAGATGAGGAGCTTCTGGAGGAAATTTTTCAAGAGTTCATTGAGAAGTATTGAAGAAATATCTGGAAAAATATCTTAAGAATTTCAAGGAGAATTTCTGAACAATCTGTGGAATTCCTTCGCAATTCTCCAAGAAAGTTCTATGGCATTGGCTAGAATTTAGCCTGGAAAAAGAAATAAGGTACCGCGGGGTAAGTGGGTAAATGGGGTAAGTGAAAACAATTGATATATTTTACTGAATATGTGAATTAACGTTTTAAACTCATGCGTAAACCTTTGAGGCCATTGAGAACATTACGATAGGTGAGAGATTTCTGAGATTTTTCAGACATTTTTGCATAATAGAGCGAAAAATTGTTAACCTGTCAACTGTTACTCCGTAACAAGTTGGCGGCGTACAATCTTATTCTAATATTTTCAGTGGAGAAAAGTTGCGGAAAATAATTTCCTGTACCACTTCTTAGTTGTCCTCTGTGACAGTTTCAAACTGCAATAAAAAAGTTTTAGAATTAATTCGACGTAGACCTAAAAATAACTAAATTTAAACACCGTCAATTTTCTTATCAGGTGGAGCAAGTGAAAAGTTTATCATTAGAGATTTAATTTGAGTAGCCATAAGTAAACATGATTCGCAATTATCATAGAAAAACATAACGTGCTGATAATTCAAGATACACTATACTCAAGCGTTAAAAGCTATTAGAAATCATGGAACTTCTCTAAAAGATGTTGCTAAACATTACTATATTAATATGTCTACTTCGGGCAGCCAATTAAAAGGAAGACGTTGACTGAAAAGTTGCAATATTAGAGAACACACGGAAATCTCGTGGAATGTCTATGTAAGCTAGTTCAAAACATAAAAATGGGGTATAGGTCTTGTTCACGCCAAACGTGAACTGAATTCGCAGTATTGCATTTTTGTCACCATCCTCAACAACTCTCACCCATTGTGCAAAGTGATGTGCACTGTATGTTGCACCATCCCGATCATTGGATAGCAAACAGGTTGGAAACAATAGTCCATGGTCTTCGACTGTCTGTTTCGCTATAAGCCCAACAACGCATAGCCAGGGAAGGCAGAATGGTATTTGCGTCTAGCCAGTCGAGGCAGAGCAGATAACCCCCCCCCCCCCCCCCCCCCCCCCCTCTCCAAACTTCTGCGACAACAACCATCACCAACAACGGATCAAGCCAGTTCGATAGTTGATCGCCGACCGATCACTACGGTCCACAGCACATTCTGTGTGTGCTCCGAGCACGCTACTTCGCCGTCACACCCTTCGCCCACAGACTGGGTTTGGGTGGAGTGATACACATTAAGTTAATTACCGGTGTAAATATGTATATATAGTAAACGTTAAATAAGTGTAATGCACGGTGTTTAATTTAATTCGCTACCAACCCCGGCCATGAGTACGGCCAGTCTATTACGGCGTCAACAGGTCTATCAAAAAAAAAAAAAGATTCTAACTACGTTATTGAAGGATTCCGTTTGATTTCTCCCGAAGAGTTATCCGACTTTCTCAAAAACAAATAACGAGCGGTGGAAATTCTACCGAGCAGAAATGCATTTGCTGTCCTATAATGTAAGAACTAACATTGGAAATGTTGCAATCATTTCAACTAACATAACTGAACAGAAGAAAATTCAAGTGAAAAGAATAACATTTTCTTTGTTTACATGTTACTTATGTTATTGTTCATTGGGAAGCCTTAAAAAATGTTAAAGCTACAGTGAAACCTCCATGAGTCGATATTGAAGGGACCATCGACTCATGGAAATATCGAGTCATGGAACAGCAATCCTTTGGAAAGCTGCTTCTAGGGACCATCATTGGCGTAAATAGGGAGGGGCCAGGGGGGGCCTGGCCCCCCCGAACCATGGGCTTGGTCCCCCCGAAAAAAAAATGATGAAGATATGATGAAATGAATGTATTGTTAGTTAGAAAGCCAAAGTCTTTTCATATTTTAAAACAAGCTGCGATATTTTATGATCAATTATCTAGAGTGAATCGTTGTTACTGGGAAATGTTTGTGTATGAAAGTTATGGTTGAGTTTTTCAAAAAAAAAATCTCGAAAATAAACAATGGTGCAGTAAGCGAACTTTTGTTTGTAAACATTTTTCGCGAACTTTTAAATGTTTCATATTCAATTTATAAGTCATTCGATAAATTTGTCTCCGAGACTTCGGGAACAGACATGAACTGCTGGTAAGGGGCGATCCATTAATTACGTAAGACAATTTTCGGGATTTTCAACCCCCCCTCCCCCCATGGTAAGATTTTTTGTATGAAAATTAAAAATAAATTGTATGGCACGTAAGAAATCTCAAACCACCCCTCCCCCCATAAACCCTTACATAATTAATGGACAGCCCCTAAGTAACCGACGGTGAAGCAGCTGCATTTGAATGTGACAGCAAAACTGTGACCATTTAAATCTTTTTACATATAGTACGGTAGTGGCGGATTCGTACAAAAAAACACTTCGAACCGTGTAAAATCGTAGATGACGCAACAATTTTTTTTTTCAATGTTATGTTGATACCAATTTTTTGAAGTTTTAAGATTGAAAAGATAATAAGACCATGTTACTATTTGTTTCTGTAGAATAAACGTAAAGCTTTATTCATACTGAAGATTGCTTTAAGACACGCTTTTAATTCTTCTCTAAGTGTTTATAATATGACCCTCTCTTTTATTATTTTTTCTTACGCCAAAATTTTTTGCGTCTTACGTAGTTTATATGGACATTATATCAATTCTTTTTGTTTGTCTTTGTAACGAGATTTTTAACCCTGGGCTAGTTCATTTCGACCTGATCGTGCGAAAAAAGTCACCAACATTTCACATATTCACCTAGTTTTGCAAAAAAAAAAAAACGGTTTTTTTGGGCTTTGGGCAATTTTTTGATGAAAAATTAGAGTGTATTTATCTGTAAACATAAGTTTATATAAAGTATGTGTGTCGTAAAAGTGTCGAACCCCACCGACGGGGCAAAAGTTTGTTTAAGACAATCAGCAAAATTATAGCAAATATGTTGAAGGTTCATTGTATGGTATTTATTTTCAACTGCTATTGTTTTTATAAAAAATTTGATTATAACACTAAGGTCGAACTTTTGCTCTGCCTTACTATGATTGGATATTAATAAATCCATGAGCAAAATACCTTCCATCCTGTTTTCTTCAAACAACTCTTATCGTTGAATACGTCATCTTGGCAATATAGAACGGAAACATAGATTTTTAAATAAATTTTTACTATTTTTCCATAAAAGTGACATGTGGTGTCCAAGAAAGTTGATCAGTCGCGTTTGGACGATTTTTGGGTTTTGATCTAACTCTGTATGAAAGTGCGCCACTATAATCGGTTCACAAATATTATCGAAACAAGCATTGTTAAGTTATCTAAATCCTTTACGACTTTTGTCTCTCATAAGAAGGGGCCGTGGCCCCCCTCAAGTCTGATGGCTATTTACGCCCATGGGGACCATCATAGCAACCATAAAATTTTGTTTTTAGTATGGTTCCATGAGTCGATATCGAGTCATGGAACATCGACTCATGGAGGTATCACTGTAATAGAAATCGTGAAAATAACTTTGTTTTTGAATTTATTGTTCAAAGCAGTAAACTTTTCACTTGCCCCACTTTTGGGGCAAGTGAAAAGTAAGGAGACATTTTTCAAAAAACTTTTTCTGTATTGTTTTCTTCAATTTTTCATAAAAATCAATTTCAGCATGCTGCTTATATTTGGTGGGAGTCAAGTTAAAAAATAAACACGACCTCATTTGTTTCAATTTAAAGTCTCTAGAATGGATCATTAAAACAACCAAAACGGCCGCTATGGAAAGCACAGATAGCGCCACCGTAGCCTTGTGTGTTTGACAGAACAGCAATGCTGTCACAATGTTAAAGCCCATATACAGTGGCGCCTTTGTTTTGATGCGGTGAGCACTGGCAAAAACTACCTTCAATGATCCATTTGAAGAATCTCAACTATGCGAATTCCATTACCCACTTGCCCCACGGTACCTTATATCAAATGTCTTTATCCACTTATTGGCAGAAAATCGAAAATTTGTCTTAAGAACAAATTTTCAGGTCTGCCATGTTGTACCAATATGGACTAGCTGCTATAATACCAGGAAGAAAGCTCTGCAGAGGATTCCAAATAAAATTTTGAAAATGATTCTGAAGCTTCCTCCCTGATATAGTACTAAAGAGTTACATAGAATATCGAATGTAAAAACAGGCAAAAATCGTTATAATCTTCTATTTCCATGATTAATGCGTCACGTATTTAAGGTTAAGTAAATTGAAAGCGTTTGTTTTTCTTCTATAAGTAGGTAAAATCAACTCACCTGTTAAAAATCTGAACTGTTACGGCAAATGAAATATAATATGTTGTTAACAAAATTTATAATAAAAACTTAATTTTGTTTTACCAAATTAGGACGATAGTGTTGTCTAACACAGAACACCTAGATATAAGAAATGAATGGAATGTTTAGAATGATACTACCGTAAAGTACCCATATTTCGCGCGCGCTCCTAATTTCGCTCATTGAGATTTTAAACATATTTTGCGAAATAAATTTTAGTTGGCTAGTATTTTGAATAATTCTACTTCAGCCATGGTTGCATAACATGCATTTATGTAGTCCAATAGGTATCAACAAATATGAATAAAATGGCAGTGAGCGAAATTAGGAGCGCGCGCGAAATATGGTACCGTGATGCTACCATATTTCGCGCATGCTCCTAATTTCGCTCACTGACATTTTACCCATATTTGTTGAAATTTATTGGGCTATATAATTGCATGTTATGTAACCATGGCTGAAGTAGTATTATTCAAAATACTAGCTATCAAAAATTTCTTACGCAGAACAAGTTCAAAATGTCAGTGAACGAAATTAGGAGCGCGCGCGAAATATGGGTACTTTACGGTAGCATCACGGTAGTGATAAAAGAAAAAAAAAAATCTTAAGATATGTGCCAATTCAGTGAGAATTACTCTGTATTGTAACGGTAATGTGCAATTATTTCATCTTTGACTTGCGTTGAGTACTGATTGAGACGCTTGATAGCCATACCCGGATTCTAGTAATAACGAGATAATGGTCCGATTTTTTACTTGACCTCACATTTGCGAAATCTGATTTCTACTAACAATGCTAATGTTTCTCTTTTCAGATACATGACCGATGGTATGTTGCTGCGTGAAGGAATGAGTGACCCCATGTTGGAAACCTATCAGGTGATTCTTCTCGACGAGGCCCACGAACGTACGCTGGCCACAGATTTGCTGATGGGTGTCCTCAAGGAAGTGATTCGTCAGCGAAAAGATCTGAAACTCGTTATTATGTCCGCCACTTTGGACGCAGGCAAGTTCCAGCAGTACTTCGACAATGCCCCACTGATGAATGTTCCGGGTCGAACCCATCCGGTCGAGATTTTCTACACTCCCGAACCGGAAAGGGATTACTTGGAAGCGGCCATCCGTACCGTCATTCAGATTCACATGTGCGAAGACGTTGAAGGGGACATTTTGATGTTCCTCACCGGTCAGGAGGAGATTGAAGAAGCTTGCAAACGAGTGAAGCGTGAAATCGATAATCTCGGACCGGAAGTTGGCGAATTGAAGTGCATTCCACTGTACTCTTCACTGCCACCCAACATGCAGCAGAAGATTTTCGAAGCAGCTCCACCCAAAAAGGCAAACGGAGCCATTGGACGAAAGGTGGTCATCTCCACCAACATTGCAGAAACTTCGCTCACCATTGATGGAGTGGTGTTTGTGATTGATCCGGGATTCTCCAAACAGAAGGTCTACAATCCGCGAATTCGCGTGGAGAGTTTGCTGGTTTCACCGATTAGTAAAGCTTCGGCTCAGCAGCGCGCCGGTCGTGCAGGCCGTACCAGGCCTGGCAAATGCTTCCGGTTGTACACCGAAAAGGCATACAAAACGGAAATGCAGGATAACACTTATCCTGAAATTCTGAGATCCAATTTAGGTAAGTACCTAAAATCTACGATATATGGGCTGGTAGCGAGTCACTTTATTCAACTAGGGTTTCGTTCTACTTCGTCGTAAGCGCTATTATTCGTCGTATGAAACGAAATGTAACATTTTTTATTACCACTTTTCGCTTCCATCCCTCCGATATGGATCAACATTGCCACACTAACATATTTTTGTCTCGATCCAGGAACTGTTGTGTTACAGTTGAAGAAACTCGGTATCGACGATTTGGTACATTTTGACTTCATGGACCCTCCGGCTCCGGAAACCCTGATGCGAGCATTGGAGCTTCTGAACTACTTGGCCGCCCTGGACGATGACGGAAATCTGACGGATTTGGGAGCAGTAATGGCCGAATTTCCACTAGATCCACAGCTGGCAAAGATGCTGATCGCGAGCTGTCAGCACAACTGCTCGAACGAGATCCTCTCAATTACGGCTATGCTGTCGGGTGAGATTTGCTTTGATTCAGTAGTAAAGATCCCTTCCGTTCAAATCCTTGATCCCTACCTTAATGATCCTCCATGATTGAAATCATCCCCTTTGAAGGAGCCTCTAAAATAAGTACCAATCGGAAAATGCCATTGCTCAATGGAGCGGGATTGCTGTATTCTTATGTTATGTCGGTTCTTCGTATGCGGCTTGAATCCTTTGGCCATTGGAAACAACTAGCTTTAGCAAGACGTGGTATTAACCGATTCCTTGATGTCACACCTTAGTAAACGTCTCAAAAGTCTGAACGATTCAAGCCGAATATGAAACCAACTAAATGATTGAAGTCTTAGGTTAAAATGAAACTGTATGCCCAATGCAACTATATTTGATGGGACGCGCGCGGTATTTCTTGCGGTGTGCCTCCCAAACCCTACTTGTGTTTAGTCCCGCAGTGTTTCGTGCGCCCGAACGAGCTCAAAAAGGCCGCCGATGATGCCAAGAAGCGCTTTGCCCATCTCGACGGTGACCATCTCACACTCCTGAACGTGTATCACGCCTTCAAGCAGAGTAAGTTCCATACGTCGAATTGCTGGCGAACTCCGTAGTAATGTACTTCCGTTTTCTTCATATTATGTCCCGCAGACAACGAAGACCCAAGCTGGTGTTATGACAATTTCATCAACTTCCGTTCGCTCAAATCAGCCGACAATGTGCGTCAGCAGTTGGCCCGGATAATGGATCGGTTCAACCTCAAACGTACAAGCACAGACTTCAACACGACCAACTACTATTTCAACATTCGGAAGGCTCTGGTTGAAGGGTTCTTCATGCAGGTGAGTCCGGCTTCATATACGTATTTTAAGATGCTCTACTGGAACTTGTAATGAGGATGATAGTTGAATTAGACTGGTACAATCGAAAACTTGCAGGTAACTCGAGTCTCATGTCCGTCGAAGACCATCATTTTTAAAGATACTCGTGTTGCGATCTTATCTTGCCATTTTTTTCTGGAGCTCATACTCTTGCTCATAAAGGGCGAACACAAAATTATTGCGACACCGAAAATGTCATGCCAATTTTCTTATAATGTTTAGAATCAAACGAAATTTTGGGGTAGTTTTATACATATATTTACTTCAAAAATCAAAAGAAAAGTTGATCGATGGAGCCTTGAGTGTAAAATTAATGGCATTTTCGCTTGATGCCCTCCATCAAAGTCTTTACAGTTTCATGTACATCCGGTACCAGTTTCTCAGTTTTTTTTTTCATTTTCTTAACATGTCCTCGTCTTTGACTGTCTTCTTGCTCTTCCAAAGTTCCCGCTTCATTATTGCCCACCGGGCGCAGCTCCGGGTAGTTTGGCGGATTCATGTCCTTAGGAACAAATTGGACAGAATTGGCCTCATACCACTCCAGGACACTTTTAGAATAGTGGCATGATGCCAAATCTGGTCAAAATAGCGTCGTTCTGCTGCAAGAACGGCAAAAGGCGCTTCTCGAGACAATCAGATTTGTAGATCTCGCCATTTATTGTGCCCTTTGTCACGAAAGGCTCACTCCTCAGTCTGCAATAGCAGATGACCTGCCAAATGAGATATTTGGAGGCGAACTTCGACATTTTCTTCTTCTTAAATTTGTCGTCCACATCGAACTTGCTCTGGCCGGTGAAAAACTCCAACCCCGGAATTTGCTAAAAATCGGCTTTTATATACGTTTCGTCGTCCATCACACAGCAGCCATATTTTGTCAGCATCTTCTCGTAGAGCTTCCCTTCCCGAGCTTTAGCCGTCGATTGTTGCCGCTCATCGCGGTTTAGGAAGTTCCGTACCTTGTATGTATGTAGTCCAGCTTTCTTCTTTATATTCTGGACGTAGCTCTGCGACATGCCGATCTTTTTAGCCAAATCACGGCTTGAGTCAACCGCTCCTGGAACCGCTTCAACACTCTGGAGACGGTTGAATGGTGAATGTTCAACATTTTTCCCAACTGCCGGTGCGACAGGTTAGGAAATTCCAGGTGTTTGGAAAGAATTTGTCCTCTCGACTCGCGTTGGTTTACCTCCATTTTCGTTGAATCGAACAACACGAGTTTGACAGCATGTAAACAACACGCAGAGAAAACAATTTTGATATCAAATATATTCTGAGTCATTACAACAATATTTCTGTATTATCTGCCGGCTTATAATTGCGTTTCATTATTTTAATAAATACTATCAATTTAATTTAACAATTTTTATTTTTGATTTTGACAGCTGGGTCCAATACGTTTCAACAAAATTTATTTTTGATTTAATAATTTATTCTTTTGAAACAACAATATTTTTGCATTAAAATAAAAAAAAATCTTTTTTGAAACAAAGTCTTTTTTTTTTGATTCTATAATATATTTATTTGAAATAATAAAACATATTCGTTGATGCCAACCCCTTTCTCTCACCACCCATTTTGTTATTTTTACATGAAGACAAACGGCTGTAGCTTGAAAAATTAATTAATTTATTTTTGTTTTCATTAGTTAACATTTACAACGACAAGCAAATATAAAAACGGCCTTAAGTACCTGCGCCACTTTCCTCATCTCAAATTATTGAATGAAACTGTTTTGCACCGCAAGTGACGAGGTGGACTCATCAGCTAAATCTACTTTCGCTGAGTTAGTTCCAGTATTTCTGCTATAATAAAAAAAAATGAAATGATTTGATTCAAAACTAGAAAATGATGGTCATAACTTACCAAAGAAGGCTTCTATAATGGATTCCGATGTTTCTAAAGTATTGAACTAGTCGATTTTTTGCACTTTTGCATTGCAAGTTCTCCGCGTCGGTTATTTTCACTTTTACACAAAAGCGTAAAACAAAATGGCAGATCAGCTCTTTATATATCAGAATCAACAGTAAAACGAACTGAAACAAACAAATCCTTAATTTGAAATGAAGTTTTTTGTCGTTGTTTCAAAAATCAATCTGATTTGAAATGCTGTCAGAAAATTCAAAAATATTTCTGTTTTGTTTCAATAAAAATCATTGCTGCTTCAACGCACTTCGTTTAGTTACAACAAATTGAAAAGTTTTATTAAAAATAACAAAAACAATTATTGTTTTGAATAGCTGTTAATTCTCTGCGTGAACACATATCAATGAGAAAGTGTGCAAAATTTGGTTGATTTTTCCCAGTTATGCCCTAGTTGGTAGAAAAGTTATGCCCTGTTGAATGTGTCGCAATAATTTCGTGTTCGCCCTTTACTTTACCCTATCGGTTAGGGTAAAATATAGGGGAAATCTCGCGTTAAAATTCTAAAGGGCCAATTATCAAATCGAATATTAATACAATTCGATAGCATCTCTCACAAAGTATACAAATATTGTCAACATAATCATACAACTTACAGTTCTTCTTCTTATTCTTGGCATTACGTCCTCACTGGAACAGAGCCTGCATCTCAGCTTGGTGTTCAAAGAGTACTTCCACAGTTATTAACTGAGAGCTTTCTTTGCCAAAGTTGTCATTTTCGCATTCGTATATCGTGTGGCAGGTACGATGATATTCTATGTCCAGGGATGTGAAGGAAATTCCCATTACGAAAAGATCCGGGACCGACCGGGAATCGAACCCAGACACCTTCAGCATGTCTTCGCTTAGTAGCCACGGACTCTAACCACTCGGCTAAGGAAGGCCCCTTACTTACCGTTACTCGATTTTTAAAACAACCTTATTTTTACAAATTGTTTTACAAATCATTCATTGGTTCCCTGCTTAAAACGGCCGGATCTCTCCATCAAGAGGGCCTACAATCGAAAAAAAATCGCAAACTGTCATTGGCCTTAGAATGGTGAGAGGCAAATAGAGATTATTCGTTGAAAACCAAAAGGGCCTAGCCTTGGGCCAAGGCACGCTAACAAAATCCAAGTTGGGCTATAAAAAGGCCCATGCCTGGATGAAAATCTAAAATTGGGCAAGCATTTAACCTTCAGGCTGTCGCGCTGTTGTACAACAGTTGTGATTTATATGCTATGATTTTGTAACAAAGATATCTATCGACACCAAACCAAAATGTATTCCTAATACTCGACAGTTTTTAGTTACAGTATGGCCCTTTATAATGCGGTAAAATCAACAAATGTACATAGAAGTCGCATAATAATGAGTAGACCGCAATTTTAAATCAGTATATCTCAAAAGCCAGATAATTTCGAAACAAGGGGTTTTCAGTAAAGTTGTTCTGGAGGTGGGCAATATCTGATCGTACCTCATTTATTTTGGAATTTTACCGCTAGGTGACACTAGTGGGCATGTAACTTTTACTTATGTTCTGCAGATATTTCAGTATCGTGACCATTTAGAAGGATGGCATCTTCGGCAAAGTTGTTCAGTAAGTTAAGGACTATCATTGTTCGAGCTAGTTAATTTTTTTTCCACCAGTCGGCGCTAGTGAGCATGAAACTTTTGTTTTGCGGATACTTAAGGATCCTGATCTTTTAGAAAGATGGCATCTTCGACAAAGTTGATGCATAGCTCAAGGACCAACCTCATTTTAGCTAATCTTGAACTTCAAGGATTAAACAAAGAAAGCATTTGAGCTACTGAACAACTTTGCCGGAGATGCCATCTTTTTAGGTGGTCAAGATCCTAAGATCTGCAAAACAAATGTTTCATGCTCACTAGCGTCACCTGTAGGCAAAATTAAGAATCAACTAACTCGATCAATAATAGCCATTGAGCCACTGAACAACTTTGCCGAAGACGCCATCTTCCTAAGTAGTCCGGCTCCTGGGATATTCGCTAAACCAAGCGTGTTCTAGTCTGTACTTGGCCTTCTTAACAACTTCGCGGAAGACTCGAACTTTCTATCTCTTATGAATCACAAGCTAGAACTAGTTCAAAATGCTCAATTTTACATGCTCACAAGCGCCACCTAGCGGCAAAATCGCGAACTAAATTTGTTCGCTTTCCGGATGTCCTTGATCCCCTGAACAACTTTGCTGAAGATCGCTTCTTTGCAAGTCGTAAGGATCTCGAGATATAGCAATGTGAATTAACCTGTTTTGAGGTGATGCTAAACTTTTTGGGGGTGATTCATTATTCAGCTGAGTGTTGCAATACTTATTTCAGTGAGTCCGTATTTAAGACGGGTAGTGTATATTGAGTCGGCTGATTAGGTTGCCTAATGAAATTCCGTATTTTAGTATTATGGATAATTCTTGATATATAGTGGGTATCTACTTGTCTATAAAATAAAGGTTTACAAATTCACCAAAGCTAATATCGCGTCTCCAGTTAAAATCCGGAACCATCGACACGCGAAAACCGATGTTTCTCTAAATCTGTACGTCGAACCTAACGTCGGGCATAGTGCGCTGGACAGCGGATCTGGTGTACTACACAGCGCACCTTGTCCGACGTAGCTCCGTCGCATGGACTTGGAGAAAATCCGTTTTTCGCGTGTCGAAAATTCCGGTTTTCAACTGTGAGAATATATAATTTAATCAAAACGCGTATTCTTACTCTTTAAGTAGGGTTGAAGATTTTGCAATTTTGTCTAGTCACTGTGTTGACAGTAGCAATAGAACCCTGTTGAACTTTTACTGGACGCTCATGTGCACTTCATTGCTCTACGACGACTCGTTCTCCGCTGCTGCTGTTCGAGCTCTCCTGGTTGACCGGGTGTCCTACGTTAGGCAGAAACACGAAAGGCGGAAACACATAAGGCGGAATTTCGAAAGGCAGAACTAACAAAAGGCGACTACGCACAAAAGGCAGAATCACGAAAGGCAGAAACACGAAAGGCGGAATCACATAAGGCTAATTTAAATTTGGCAGACTTTTTAAACCAGCAGAGCAAACGGCCGGCCGTTTGCTCTGCTGGTTCAAAAAGTCCGCCAAATTTAAATTAGCCTTATGTGATGCTGCGGTTTGATATTACAGTGAAACCTCCATGAGTCGATGTTCCATGACTTTATAACGACTCATGATATCATACTAAAACCAAAACTAAAATTTCATGGTTAATATGATGGTCCCCTCAAAAAGGTTTTTACGGTGTACAATAATAAAAAGGTGATATAGAGTAGGTGTACCAGTGATGGACGTAATTGTTCCCTATTTCGCTATATGTGTTAATAAAATTGTTTTCAAATTTTGAATTATTTTTTGTGTCTCGTAAGGTATTAAATATGTCGTTACGGTAAACCATTCAAAAAGATTCCAAATGTGAATGATTTCGAAATTTATCATATGGCCAAATAGGGAACCACTATGGCCATAACTGTTACATAACATAACATAACATAACATAACTGTTTCCCTAGGTCGTTCCTATCCACCTCGAACAAATTTGTAAAAAATGATCTAGTTGTCCGGGTGGTAATAGGAATGATGTCACATGTTTACAAATCAAATTTAGTAAAGAATATGACTTAATAGTTTCGTATTCTGTGCAACTCTCCAAAGTATTTCTGTTCCATGACTCGATGTTTCCATGAGCCAATGCGATGGTCCGAATTATGGCGTTTGTAGTAAATCTATTATAGCACCGTATTGGGAAAAATAACTACAAAGGCACTTCTATGAAGCATTTTGGAATGCGAGGATTCTATAACCACTGACAAACAGATGGAACATTCGAATTATGTGCATCGTACAGCAAAATTGTGCACAATTCTAATATTTTATGGTTGGTCGATTGGCCAGTCTTAGCGCTCGTATCGCATTTGCACACTACTGCCACCTGATTCTCGGTTTGCCAAGCACAGCATTTTCAGCATTAGACAGTAACATTTGCGAGACAAAGTTTCAAATGGGTGATTGTTCTAGCTGCTACGTCTGTTTTTCTGTGCCATGACATTAACACGAATATGATCAGCTTGAATATCACTAGCAACAATATTAGGCGAAAAAACAGTATATGTTTCAAAGAAGAATCAATTTCAACTGGCTCTTAAGTGGCTTGTGGCGCCAAACATATTCAAGGTGATAAGTCCAGAAAGAATAGCCGATGATTAAAAGAAGGACAAATCACTGATAATGTATTAGATATTTCTTTTTTAAAGAATAGACTATGTCCATCATTCGGGCTAATGTTACTTTCGAGCAAGTGTCTTTCGGGCTAGTGACGTAGAATTACACGATATAAAAATGCGAAAATGACAACTTTGACAAAAAAAGCTCTCAGTTAATAACGGTGGAGGTGCTCATTGAACTTTAAGCTGAGAAGCAGACTGTGTCTCAGTGGGGGCGTAGTGCAACAGAAGAAAAAGCAACAATATTGACTAGATTTATCGAAAATTTAGCGCAAACCTAAGGCTGAAACAGGCGACAATAAATAAAAGAAATAGAAACAGGCGACGGTTATTTCACCTAACATCAACATGGTGCGAGATAATATTTCTCGGTTATAGTGGCACCGCAGCGTAATGGAGAGCATTGGACGGTATTTACCTGTCATGTATTAATTGGCCAATACCTACATATAAATTGAAAAACACCGTTTTTGAAAAGAAATTCTAAGTCCGCTTAGTGATTTTGAAAACGCTGATATGATTGGGAACCTAAACAGCTCAGTCTAATTATTGTTTGGAAGCTAAAGTAAGCATTTTGAAATCGTTTTAAAATGATTCCGCCTTTTTAGGTTATGCCTTATGTTATTTTCCGCCTTTTGTTACACGTCTAAGTTAGTCTGCCTTTTGAGTTTCCGCCTCTCGTGATTCCGCCTTTCGTTAGGGTCCCGTTGAACTTTTACTGGACGCTCATGTGCACTTCATTGCTCTACGACGACTCGTTCTCCGCTGCTGCTGTTCGAGCTCTCCTGGTTGACCAGTTGGATGCCGAAGTCGGTCCAGCGATTCTGGTTGGAGGATGGTCACTGGAGCTCCGACGACACAAGCCGGTAATACACTACATACTACTCAGAGTAGTCCCCGGCGGGGGATCTATTCTACTCCGGCAAAGATTTCCCCGGCGGCGGAAGATCTCCCGAACCGATGCTATCCGGGCATATTCCGAAGTTGGTCCTGCGATTCCAGTGGAGGGAAACTTTCGGTACACATGCGCCCCGACGACCATTTGCTGGTTCAGCTTCGCGAATTACTCAGCTAGACCCCAGCGGTGGACTCAGCTTAGTTCGACTCAACGTTGATCGGCCAAGTGCCAAGCTCGGTTCTGCAATTCCGGTTGGAGGATGACTTCCGGTTTACAGGTGCCCCGACGACTTCTTACCGATACTACGCTACGCCCGCTCTACTCGGTCTAGTCCCCGACGGAGGATCTAGCCTACTCCAATCCGGATCTGGTCTTCCCGCTATCTCCTTTGCAGCAACGAAATAATCTGCGTTATCCCCCTGTTCACCGCATTCCAAGTGCTTTCATGCTGGCACTTTGCACGATGTTACGCGGATTTGGGACGGTCGTATCTGATATCATCTCGCTTCGTATCTTAATCGAGGGCAGTCGAGTATAACATGCTCCAGGGTCTCCTCAATATTTGGACAGGCTGGACGATGTGGAGACTGCATGTCCGAATCTGTGCAGATATTTCCGGAAGCATCCATGGCCTGACAAAAACTGGGTCAGGAAGAAGGTCAGGCGAAGTAGGCCGTCATTGAAATTTGTACGCGTCGTTGATGATTGTTGCTAATGCATCTCTCGATTTCGAATCAAAGAAAATCAGTTGGTTTTGCACTGACACAGTTGAAAAAGTATCAGCATACTTATGCATGTTAGCGCGTACAAGGATACTTTTTCAAGCCAATATAAACTATCAAGACTGAGTTTTATCACTTTGTAATTGCATGCAGCAAAGTCATCATTTCTGCTAAAACGAATGACGGGCTACTTAGCCTTAACTTTTACATGTTTTCTGGTCGTCCACACCGACACGTTAAGAATGAGCCTGTGGGTCCACCTTCCTTTCTCCGAGTTACTCCACTACTGCTGCCACTTGGCCATTATAACCAACCTAATGGTATTCCTCAAATTCCTAGTCTACATGCATGCTGCCAGCATGCAATGTCCTCAGCCAGAGTGATGCAGATGGGAATCATTCCGGCGATAACGCATACTGCCTCCGACGATATAGTGCGGTAGGCATCCGCCACCCGTATAGCCATAAGCCAGAACGTACCTGCCAGCTTATATCGGTTACGTTAGGTTCCCAACGCTGCATCCCAAGCCGGGACTCCGTACCGCAGTATGGACGATGATACGGTCGCCAGAAAACGCCTCGTACTGCTTCTTAGCTGCTTTCGCTGCTTTTTCGCAGGAATAGTCTACGTGGCTGTTGAAGTTTAGCCTGTCGTCGAACATTACTCCACGGTGTTTCAGAGAGCGCTTCGATAAGATTGCGTGTCCTTCGACGTTGATCTCGAGCTGCTGAAGCGCCTTGCAGTTGCTGACCAGCACCACCTTCGTTTTGTGATGAGCCAACTGCAGCTTGACTCCAGTCATCCACGATTCAATGGTGTTTAGCGATTACACTCAAATGAAATTCGTCCCTGGTTTGTGTCGTAAACCAGTATCCGACTCTGAAAGTAACTTTGCCGAGCTTTACACAGATATTCGGGAACCCGCATTAGAGCTGACTGCCCGAATAACATCCGCCGTCGAACTTTTTTTAGGGAATCCGACTGCCTTTTCGACAATCCGTTCTCGTCTTCCGGGTAGATCCTGCCGAGGATGATCTTCTCCAGATGTTTACCAAAAGAATCCAGCAAGCATATTGGTCTATATGAAGCAGGATCTCCTGGCGGTTTTCCCGGTTTTGGCATCAACTCCAGCTTCTGCACCTTCCATTTGTCTGAGAAGCAGCCTTCCGCTAAACACTTCTGCAACGCTGTCCTAAATATATATGGGAACTCCAAGTTTGCTGCCCTTAGCGCTACGTTGGGGATGTTATCTGGACCAGGAGAATCCTTTCGCAACCGTCATCAGCTCGGCATTAGACACTTGGATACCGGCATTTTCTTCATCTACGTCAGTGTACGGTGTGGGTAGCCACGCAACCCATGTGGCAGTTGTAAAACGTGTACCCTATGTATTAATACACGATTTTCACTTATCGTTCACAGGTAGCTTACTTGGAGCAGACGAAGCATTACGTGACGATCAAGGATAATCAAATAGTGCAGCTGCATCCATCAACCTGTTTAGGTCACAGGCCGAATTGGGTCATGTACAACGAATTTGTGCTGACTACCAAAAATTACATTCGAACCGTGACCGACGTGAAACGTAAGTAGACAAACCGATCATCGTTCATCGATTGGGTATACACTAACTGCTTTGTTTCTACTTCTCTTACAGCGGAATGGTTACTGACGATTGCACCACAATATTACGACTTGAACAATTTCCCAGAGTGCGAAGCCAAGCGCCAACTGGAATTTATAAACACGAAACTTGAATCAAAGCAGTATCAGCAAGGATTTTAGATAATAGCTTTCTGGATTGCATCAAATGTACCTTGGCACTTTTTTATCCGATTTATTTTGTTTAGATTTCCTACTTTCCAATAGTTGTGATTCTAGAGTTAAATACCTGCTATCATCCGAATTAAATTGATAAAAGAAAATGATATGAAGCTGATCAGCTTTGCACACAAGAATATGGGCTGCAAATTCACAGAATTACTACTACACAGGAAATAAACGTACCACCCACTATGACGTAACTTGGGACTTCTCAAAACTTTGAATAATATCACTGCCAGACTTTTTGGTTTCATCTATTCTCATTATTATTGATCGTCCATTTGAACGGCCGAATCTCAGTAACTCAGCTCTACTTAGCGCTATACAACAAATCGACGCCACGAGAATGGCATACACTCTAATTACATTGGAATCCTCTTGTAGTACATTCACACATTGTCCGTTGAAAAACTCAAACAAATTCGCTGCCGCAATTTATCCCTTCGAGACGCCAACCAATGCCGGCCGTATGCATCGCTCGTGCAGTTTGTAGCCGATTTTGCTCACCACAACCACCGTGTTTGGTTCTACGTTTTGCACTTCCTGGAAAAAAAAGAAGAAAAGGTAGAAGTATTTTAGCACAGTCGAATGACTAAGAATAAGGTTTAAGTATTTCTAATAATCTCAGTATTGCGTTGATTTGCAATGCAGGCAGCAAGAACAAAAAGTTCATAGTCGGGCACTGGCCTGAAAAGGCGAGTGGGCTATAGGTGCAGGCTGTCCCCATCCCGTGAAACCTTAGCAGATCTCAAAGTTGAATAGAGCTCCAAATCCGTCGCCTGGTCAACTGGGCGGTAGTAGGCTCAGATGTCATTATCTGACTTGCGCCGATTCGGCTCTGAACATAGCACCCCATGAATGACTATGTAAACTCTAGCATGGCCTCCCTGCTTGGCTAGATAACCATGGGATCACAAAAGCGACTTATCTAGCGGCTCTAATGATTCATTAAACCAAATAACAAGTTGAAAGGAGGGTTCTGGATTCATCAGTAACCGGTTTAGGTATCCGCTAAGAAATGAGCGGGCCAGCACCAACACAAGTGAGAATAGTGGGTCTGTGACTAATCGGGATCTCAAAAATGCAATTGGCTGCTGAGTAGAGATGGTCGGGTCTCGGGTTTTCAAACCCGAAACCCGACCCGAACCCGAACCCGACGGATTCGGGTCGGGTTCGGGTTTGAAAATTTTTATTTTTTCGGGTTCGGGTTCGGGTCGGGTTTGAAGGCTAAACAATTATCGGGTACGGGTCGGGTTCGGGCTTCAAAACTTTCGGGTTTAGGTCGGGTTTGATGAGAATTGTTCACAAAGTAACAACCAGCAAGCTTCCCTGTGCATCAGAAACGATGAATTTATCATCTTTTCGAACTCGGGTTCCATTCGGGTTTTTCTTAGAAAACTTTTTCGGGTTTCGGGTCGGGTTCGGGTTTGAACAGGAAAAATTTTTCGGGTTCGGGTCGGGTCCGGGTTTGCTTCTCAATTTTTGTCTCGGGTTCGGGTCGGGTCCGGGTTTGAAGGAATAAAATAATTCGGGTACGGGTCGGGTTCGGGTTTGAAAAATGTGAAACCCGACCATCTCTACTGCTGAGCAACTCGATGTAATAATCGAGTTTGCTAATAGCTGTACTATAAGGCGGACTACGATTGGTGAAATGATCCTAATCTTAAAGAATTATGCTAAACAAAAAGGTGCAGCTTATAAGCTTTGCACGATTCCGGGCAATGAGAAAGGGGACGCACTCGCCAAGGTAGGCGCAACGGAAGGCAAGATTTATTAGCAGTCCTTGTTCAGTTGGCAACAAATATGGAATACAGGGGATTTGGGCAGGTTATTACATTCCATTCTCCCGCAGGTATCAAAGAAGTCGTGTTTTAATTCAAAAGTGTAACATGATTTAGCAACAATCATCAACGACGCGTATAAATTCCAATGACGGCATACTTCGCCTTAGAGGGATGATCATGAGTCGTGACTTTATCAAGATGATGTGTCGGCTGATGTCCAACCGCACTACTCGTTATGCTCGCATTTCTATCGAATAGGGCTCGCAGATAGTAATCGATGTGGTTGTGGAGCAGGTTACCAAGCCATCAACCATGTTGACTGGTGCTGTCCCGAATACGCAATTGCCAGATCAAATCAATGTACCTACACTGAGAACAGCGTTGCGGTTGAAAATACTATATCAGAGAGTTAAATTAAATACACAACGCCACTTGATTTGTGCAGACTACACACTCAAACAGAGTATGAGAGTTCTGTAAATAAAATCACCGAATCTGATCTGTAATTTACCAAACTACAGATGTTTCGGTAATCAAGCAGTTTTTGACAGCAAAATTACTGAATTTCGGTGAATCGACGTGAATCTGTCATCATTTTTACTGAGGCGTCTGTAATTCGCCAGCATTACCGAGAACGGTGAAATATTCAACCGATGTTTCGGTAATTAATCTGTTAGTTTACCGAAGTCGGTAAATCTGAAAATTGACGCCATCGACGCTTGCTGTGATGTATTTTTTTTCCTGGTGAGTCTTCAGAAGCTGCAAACATTTTGTGTAAAAACTATTACGAAAGTAAAAATCAAAATTATTTGCAGTACGGCTTTTAGGAACCACCGTGCACAGCACAGCTACTCGTTTTGTTCGTCCCATATTGGGAGCAACGCAGCCAGCTTTCATCAACAACAACGACGGCCCCATCTTCCGACTTGCTTGATTCCTTACTTATCCGTGTCGTAATGAAGCTTAAACGCGAATGAACATATACAATTGTACAATCATGACGATGAAATAAAAATATGAAGATGATATGTGGTATTTTGTCTATTTTTTATGTTGCTGATAAGCTTCCAGGAATAAAAAACAACCGGCGGTCATGGATTACAGCTTTTCGGTAAAAAATCACCGAACGATCGGTAGTTTTGACATCTGCGCTGAAAAATTCAAATTACCGATCGTTCTGTAATCGGTTCGTTTACCGAACTGATTACCGACCGTTCAGCTGTTGAGATTTCGGTAAACGAATTACCGACTTCGGTGATTTGAGCTAAGTGTGTAAATTCGCATTTATTTAGAATATTTTGTGCATTCAATTTTACCATGGCACCATTTGTATAGTAAAAATTACTATATCATGGTTAAAAACTTGCAGCAAACCAGAATCGAACCAAGGATCTGGCGATTGCCAAGCGCGAACGCTAGCCGCTCGGCTATCTACGCGGTTAGAATGAGAGCGAACAAAACACAAATAAAAAGCGTTCATGATAGCTCAATCGTGGTTGGAATAGTAAATTTAAAAACACGTTCATGGTTCTCATTACTGCAACGCTTGTTTCAGTGTACATCCCTCAGGGTCCGAGGAAAACCAGACAATGAAGACACTAGAGATGTGTTGGGTAGATTGGACTTTGAGTACATGTTCCTTGTTTACAAGATTTTGAAGCAAATTGACATTTCTGTTTGAAAACATGCTGTTTTGTTTCGCTTGTTCACTTCGTATAAGGTACCGCGGGGCAAGTGGGTAAATGGGGTAAGTGAAAACAATTGATATATTTCACTGAATATGTGAAATAGCATTTTGAACTCAAGCGTAAACCTTTGAGGCCATTGAGAACATTACGATAGGTAAGATATTTCTGAGATTTTTCAGTCATTATTGCATAATAGAGCGAAAATTTGTTAACCTGTCAACTGTTACTCCGTAACAAGTTGGCAGCGTACAATCTTATTTTAATATTTTCAGTGGAAAAAAGTTGCGGAAAATAATTTCCTGTACCACTTCTTAGTTGTCCTCTGTGACAGTTTCAATCTGCAATAAAAAAAGTTTTAGAATTAATTCGACGTAGAACTAAAAATAACTAAATTTAAACACCGTCAATTTTCTTATCAGGTGGGGCAAGTGAAAAGTTTATCATTAGAGATTGAATTTGTGTTTTCTCTTTAAGTCGCCATAAGTAAACATGGTTCGCAATTATCATAGAACAACATAACGTGCTGATAATTCAAGAAACACTATACTCAAGCGGTCAAAGCTATTAGAAATCATGGAACTTCTCTAAAAGATGCTGCCAAACATTACAATATTAATATGTCTACTTCGGGCAGCCAATTAAAAGGAAGACGTTGACTGAAAAGTTGCAATATTAGAGAACACACGGAAATCTCGCGGAATGTCTATGTAAAGCTAGTTCAAAACATCAAAATGGGATATAGGTCTATCCACATAACAAAGATTCTAAAAACGTTATTGAAGGATTCCGTTTGATTTCTCCCGAAGAGTTATCCGACTTTCTCAAAAACAAACAACGAGCGGTGGGAATTATACAGAGCAGAAATGCAATTGCTGTCCTATAATGTAAGAACTAACATTGGAAATGTTGCAGTTATAATGTTGTCGAATCATTTCAATAAACATAACTGAACAGAAGAAAATTCAAGTGAAAAGAATAAAATTTTCTTTGTTTACATGTTACTTATGTTATTGTTCATTGAGAAGCCTTAACAAATGTTAAAGCTTATAGAAATCGTGGATATAACTGTTTATTTTTGAATTTATTATTCAAAACGGTAAACTTTTCACTAGCCCCACTTTTGGAGCAAGTGAAAAGTAAGGAGACATTTTTCAAAAACTTTTTCTGTATTTTTTCTTTAATTTTTCATAAAAATCAATTTCAGCATGCTGCTTATATTTGGTGGGAGTCAAGCTAAAAAATATATACGACCTCATTTGTTTCAATTTAAAGTCTCTAGAATTTGAAGAATCTCAACTATGCGAATTCCATTACCCACTTGCCCCACGGTACCTTACCCTATCCCGTTTTTGTATGTCCATCTTTTTTCTCTCAAAACTCGTTTGTTTGTACCACAGGTTGTCGTCATGTTGACTCTGCGTTGATCAGCACCAATAACGCCACTACAATATGCTGCTGTTGAAGATCAACGAGTAAACCCTAAATTCCCATCCCTTCCAAACATGATTGTATTCCTTAACCTCGACCAAACCGCGAGTTTTACGATTCCGTAGTTCCGTAGGAAGCAAATATGATTTTGTAAATTAAATCAATAGAATCCGGCTCCGTAATGCCTAAGAGCGCATGAGCCTGCTAAATAAATGATTAGATAAAAAAAAGAACGAGGTTGATATGAGATTCCTGACTGTAAAAGCGACTCTCCAGTGTAAAAATCTGGATGGAATCACTGATGCAGCGGAGGTCTCGGCTGCACTCAAAGAGCAGTGTGACATCGACGTAACCAGTAAGGTCATCCACTTTAGAAAGGGCCCAGATGGCGGCGATAAGGCGGTTGCAGATGCCAAAAAAGCGAAAATCTTGAGCATACTCAATGTAGGCTGGTCGGCTTGCCTAAGCATACAACAGCCTCCTGAAGTTTGCTTCAAGTGGTTTGGGAAAGGCCATATATCGTGGAAATCCAATGGTCCCGACAGAAGTAAGCTGTGCAGAAAATGCGGCACCGAAGGCCATATGGCAAGCGATTGTAAGCAAATAGCTAAGTACCTAAGATGTGTCGACAGAGCAGATAAGTAATTCAGTTGTATTTCAACCACTGTTATGTAGTGCAGCAGCTGCTTTGGCAGTCAGTCTCGGAAACGAAGATCGACGTGGTGCTACTATCGGACTTATGAAAGCATAACAGCCAACACCGGAAACTGGGTGGCGAATTGGTCTCAATAGCTAGCAATTAGAGGGACGACAGGACAATATCCAATCCAAGAAGTAGTCTCTATCTCAAATGACGGTTTTGCGACAGCAACAAATAGCGGCGTGTTGTCTTGCAGCTGTAACGCGCCCCCAAGCTGATCAATTGAGGAATTTCCCCACATGGTCGACAGGATGATAGCCGAGCTAATCAGCAGCCAGTAGTGACAGCTGGGTAAGACAAAGGTTCCATTGCGCACCAAGAGAAGTCGCCCAAGTTGCTGCGATCGATAATCGATGTACTCTTCCCGCATCATCCCACAAGCCCATGGCCCCCAGCGCTGCAGCGCTGTATGTGGCAGATGACGGAGAAGAAGTGGCGAGGATAACGAACGAACGAAGAGCTAGCAGAAGTCGTGAAATCATTCGCGTCAAATAAGGCACCGGGACCCGATGGTATCCCGTATGTTCAGAACCGGGATACATCCGGATGTAACGCTGCATAAATGGAGGAAAACTCCCGAATGTAAGGATGCGACAGAAATTGGTGCTATTATCAAAGACGGGGAAACCGATCCGTCGGCGTATAGACCTATCTGTATACTGCCCATTCCGACAGGTGTTAAGATTGTTGGCTTCGCCGACGACATCACCCTAGTGGTCTAAGGCGAATCGATGGAGGAAGCATAGTAGACAGCAGCGTACTCGATCTCCATAGTTAAGGCCTGGATGAGGTCTAGGAAACTAGAACTGGCCCATCACAACACTGAGGTGGTGTTGGTCAACTACCGCAAGTCCGAGCAACGGCCACTCATATCGATAGGCACCATAGAATCCAAGCGATCTCTGAGACATCTTGGACTAAAGATCGATGACAAGCTCAGCTTCGCACGTTGAATATGTCTGTGAAAGGGCATCTACGGCTAGCGCTTTCGAGAATTATGTCTAACAGCTCTGCTAAAATTGTCAGCTAACGCAGGCTGTTGAGCTATTTATACTGAGGTATGAAGGATCAATCTGATCAAAAGCGCTTAGAACGAGCAGAAACTTAAAGCGGTTGGAAAGCACGTATAGCATCATGCATACCGAACGGTTTCTAAAGAGACCGTGTGCATCATAGCCGGGATGACGCGCCCATCGAGCTCATCAGGAAGATGTTCAATGCTTCAACCAAAGAAGTACCAGAAGAATCAGTAACGCGTGTAAAGAGACAACGCTTTGACAACGAGGTTGACAGCATGAATGGGATAACTCCACTTTAGATGGACTCATCGGCTAATACAAAATGTGTCAGATTGGTATAAAAGAAATCATAGGGAAGTGGCTCATCTAATTCTAGATTAAAACTCAAATGTACCTGTTGAAATAGCGCTTCGTGAAGATTTGGGTTGAACTTCTCATTCAGGGGATTGACCGTTTCTAATCCGTGCCGCTTGAAAACCTGATTCAGTTGTGCTTTGGTCATTGTGAGCCCTTCGTAGAGGTTCTTCAAATGGGGGTTCTTATCCGAAATCTACAAAAGAACAAGGAAGAAAGTAAAAATCTATCCCGAAAATCGCATAGTGTGGAAAATTACCTCCTCTTTCGGCACTGCTTCCGTGGCATGACCCAGAATATCAGCCACTTCCAAAAGGTCCTTACAGAAACCCTGAATACCGAACAGCTTTGCGTCTTCGATCTGCTTCGTCAGCCGCCGCCGCATGTTCTCTCCATCGGCTAGGGCACGTTTGTATTTATCCTGAAATCGTATTTAAATGGATTATTCTTCATGTTTCATGTCTATTTTTCAATTTTAGGTCTTCATAATCACTTTTTAACCAACATTGTATCTAAAGTCACTTTTTCAGTTTTTCGATGTATTTAGATTTTCTCTGATATTTGGTAGATAAAATAATCTCAATGTTATAGAATGAACTACTGGAAAAATTTCTCCAAATATCGCAGGAAAATTTACTGAAGAAGTCCTGGATATTTTTATTTTTTAAGCATTACACGTACTACTCAGTTGAAGTCCAAATTACTGAATGCATGTTTTCCAGGAATTTTATCAGACACTAATTCAGGTATTTGCTCAAAAAATTCATTTATTTATTTTTTTACCGGCCTTCTTAAGGTGAAACATCTCTGAATCCAAAAATGGCCGTCACAATGGCCGACTTGTGACCCTACTCGCGTTTTCAAAGGCACAAAACTGGAGAAATAGTAGGCAAACGTTCCTGATCTTCTTATTTTAAGTTTTCTGCTAGTGCACAAAGCCAAAATAAAAAGTGCACTGTTGTTGGAGGCCTGCTTTGCGAGATATGTGCCTTTGAAGTTTTAGTGCAATCTCAGAAGTTGATTCCAAGCTGTTTCACCTTAAGGAATTTCACTGAAAGATACCCTTAAAAATTCAAAGTATAACCACAAGTCAACTCGGTCGAGGCAGATTTCTTGTGTGAGCACCAGTGCCAGAATTAAGAGTTGTTCTTGTGGAGAGCACTTGAAGATGGGATGGAAGGTCATACTTCGCGTTCGCGCTTCATTTCTGCTTCTATAAACAGTTTTCTTTTTTTTATGTGGTATTCAGTTGGTGCTGCCTGACAGCTTAACTTGTCAAGGCTGAACCCTCGGTCTGGCTTTTGCCAAGTTACCCCTCTATCAGGACCAATACTCAGACGGACTAGGCTATGGTGCCCACATGAACACTGTTTTTTATTAGTATTGTGACGTGATAGTTTTTGAAAAATATCCATATTCCCATGCTTCTGAGAAAAGGAAGCATTGTGAAAATCAGCAGCTCCTTGTCTGTTCAACATATTCTCGAACCTAGCAAGTGAACCCTAATGATCGATCTCAGCGTCTTACTTTCCATAGTCATTTTTATAGTGAATATTGAAGAGTAAAGTTACCTTAGGCTTCTATTACAGTCTCCATCACCAATTCAACAATACTAATAAAAAAAACAGTGTCCGTCTGAGTTTTTGGTCCTGGTAGAGGGGAAACTTGGCAACAGCCAGACCGAGGGTTCAGCCTCTTGACAAGGTAAGCTGTCAGGCAGCTCCAAATGAATGCCGCACATGGTGTACATTGATCATTGCTATGGAGTTTCTCGAAAGCTGCATGGGGATTGTTATCGTGGGAATCCAAAGGGCGATTTTTTTTATAATTTCATTGTAGGCCAATACAGCAATAAAGCATGTAACAATCACTAACATTTCTTCTCTCTTTATTCTTGTTTTCATATCTAACCCGCCATTACAATGAGGATAAATTCATCGGAGATGAGACATGGCAGCGCACTGGCCGAGAAAAGATTATATTTCCGTAAATATTCTTATTACCTACTCACGATTCCAAACGAATTAATATGCTGAAATAATGAACGTAAAAAGTCGATCTTCCCATTTTAAATTTTCTGCTAGTGCACAAAGCTTAAATAGAAATTGCTCTGTAGTTTGACGTTTCTTTAACATTCTGGTACATCATATAATTTTTATTCCAAGCTGTTTCACCTTAAACGCATTACTTCGTCAAGTTTTCTCCAATTCCCTATACCCTTTCCCAACTCTTCCTTTCCTACTCCAACCACGGCTTTGTACTGGCTTGCGCTCTTTTTGCCACACTAAACGCTGCAAAATGAAAACCGAAACTTTTTTTTTCTGGGGAAGTTTTGGATGTTTGTCGAGATGAATTTCTAAGTTATTTTCTGAAATAAATCGATTGAATTCCTAGATCAGGGTTTCTCAACCGGTGGTCCGCGAAGCCCTAGGGGGCCGTGAAGGCTTCTCAGGGGGTCCGCGAAGCCGTTTTTTAATAAGTGTTATTTTTGACATATTTCGTCAGTTTCATCCACAAAAAGTTCATGTGGACTTCCTTAGCGAATTATTCAAGGGATTAGAAAAAATCGAAAATATATACTGTTTTCACTCAAACCACTGACGAAATCTTCTTGAATCCACCAGCAGGATTTTAAATGAAATTTTCTAAAGATGTTCATAGCAGAGGTCTTTAGAAAACTACGAAGATTCTTTAGAATATTCAAAGAAGCTTACATAGGTCGAATCCTAGCATATTTTTTGAAAAAAATATTTACGAGAACTTCGTGGATTCTGTTGCAACGTTTGATATACCCGAAACAATCTTTCAAATCTAGTAAAAAAATATGACGTTCCTCGGATAAATCGTAATTTTATTTATTAGATGCCCCTGGAAAAATGTTGAAAAATTTTCTGGAAGCTGTTTTTGTTGAAATTTTTTCAGCTAACTGATTTGTTGTAGGATTTTGTAAGATCCCTTAGTAGTTTCTTTATCCGATTCTTGATTCTTGATCTTCTGTTTGATAGACTCCTGGCAAGACTTTTAGTGGACTCCGAATGATCTTGGAACAATTCTTCCACATCTATGAAGGCGTCGGTGAGTCGCTGGCCTCTCTTTAAGTGTCATATAAACATTATCCTTTCCTTTCATCGTAACGGAGAAGATAGGCGTGAGCGGCAATGAAAATTGTCATGTCATCTCTAACTTCTGATTGAACAGCTATTTCATCCAAAATAATTTTATAAGTAGTTGGTATTAAATTGTAAAGTAAATAACATGACAATTTTAAGTATGTAATCTACGAAATACTCCGTTACCGCGCAATGCAATGCAACGGATTTTTATGTCGAGTTGATTTTTGAACCTAGGTTGGAACTGGCAAAACCCGTTCTGAATTACAGTTTCAACCCCAACCTGAATCAGGTTCGACCGAACTACAATTTGCTTGACGTTTGTTTGTTTATGTGTTGATCACCGACTCAGTTCCTAAAAACTAAAACGACATTAGAAATATGTTTGATAGACTCATGGACTTTTATTGGACTCCGAATGATCTTGGAATAATTTTTCCGTTATCTGTGGTGGATTACAAAGAAAATTATCGGGTGTGTCTGTCTAAAAAAATATCTGTTGATTCATGAATAATCTTTGAAAAAGAAAGTTATGTAGTATTGATCGGAATAACTACTGTAGTACATAGTGGTGTGAAACCTCAAATAGAATTTTAAAGAATCCATGGAGAATTCAATTAAAATATAAATTTCTGAAGGAACTTAAAGATGCATTTTTGGAAGAACCTTTAACTCCTGCTAGGTTCTAAGTAATTCTTAAGAATACCCGTTAATGAATACGTGAAGGAATCCATATGAAAATGACTGGATGAAGAGCAGGAAAAATCGGCGTATGAATTAGCGTTTTTTGAAAAAAAGATTTTGAAGATTTACTTGTAAAAACTGGAGAAATCTTTGGTAGATCTGCGAAAGTTATCGTTTGAATTGGTGAAAAACTCTGGGGTTGCAATAAATTTTGGAAAAATTTCCAGAGTTCCTGTGGAAATTACTGAATGTAGTTGCGTTGGATTTCCTGGAGCAAATTCCGGACAAATCCTTTAATTAAATCTGGAGTTTTTATTGTACAAATTTCTTGAGGAGTTAGTTAGAATTCTCCAAAGGAATTTCTGAAGGTATGCCTATAACAGCTGAAAGTATTTACAGAAGACATCACTGAAAGAATTCCTGAGCTTTGCCTCGAGGAATCAGAAAACTAATTCCTGGAGAATAATTGCGTAAGAGTCTCTAGAATTATGTATCAGAATTCACCGCAAGGGCAATAAGGAAAACACTGAGACCAGAAAGGAAGACACAGAGACCATTAAAAAAAAAAACTTAGATACCTTCCATGAAAAAAGGATTCTTTGTGGAGACTTGCATTAAAACAGAGACCAAGTCGCTGAAAGCGAACCGATACCAGCCCTGAAGCAGAAAGGAGGCTACTTACATCAAGTTCTTTCACTTTTTCATTCAGAGAATCCGTTTCCTTTTTGAGTCCCTCAATTTCGGTGGTCAGTTTCTTCTCATTTTCGGACAGCTCTTCGTCCTTTTTGGTGGCTTCCTCATTGGAGTAGTGTCGCAGCGAACCAAGTCCGGAAGCGGGAATAGCACGAGTTTGTAACGTTGGTCTGCAAATTAAACAGGATAACATTTAATAAAACATTTCGGAAATCTCATTCACATAGGCAACAACATTTTAATCATTTTCAGGTTAATTACATCATCCCGTGGGGAAGAGCCGGAGCCCAACTTACCGCATCAAATTTTTCGTGATGATAGGCGCCAACTTGGAAATTTTGGACAACACGGCCAAATTGAGCGATGCCATTGTTTCTTTCCTTATTGTTTCACTAGGCAAATGCTAATTAATGCAGTGGAAAATTCAATTAAAAAATCACTACGTATCGATGCGAAACACTGAAATGCACCAACGCACGCGAGCTACTCCGTCAAAAACGTCAGAAACAGATAAAAGGTTTGACAGATCAGTCGGCGAATGAACGGAGTTTAGGGGAAAACGGGGAAATGCAGTTAGTTGTGAAATGATCGGGTCGAGTGAACGGAGTGAACACCTTCTCGCGTAATGTATGATAATATCCTACCACAGCGAACTGATGGATTATCAATGGACCTATAAGTCATTTTATGAGACGTTTCAAATCATACGTTTTCCGTTTGCTAGAGCCAACTTTGAAACTTTCTGGCGGGCCCATTTATTTACATTTTTACAAGCGCCACATTTGGAAGGATCTCATTCAACAATGCCATTTCTTCTCAGACTTTGATCGACGTACGCAGTTGAGAAGAAATGCTATTTCAAATAAGACTCTCTGTGGGAGATTTCATGGCCAAGGAATTTCATTGCTTTTATTAAGCGAAACAGCATTCTAAGCTTTAGCTAACAAAACAGTCAGGGGAAGCCACATAAATAACACTGCACCGCTCAAAAGTCTAAAATTGAACTCGTACATCGGTCCATTAGTAAGACTGGAGACATATCAGAGAAAAATGACTGTTTTGTTAGCTAAAGCTTAGTATGCTGTTTTGCTCAATAAAAGTAAAGAAATTCCAGGGCCATGAAATCTCCCACAGAGAGTCCTATTTAAAATGACATTTCCACGCAGACATGACACTAGCGATCATCATCCGAATACTCACCAATCTTCAACAACGGAACGCACATCACAAAGCATGATGGAAGCCCCCAAGCCACCCGACACAGTCGAGCTCAGCCGTTCTTCGTTAGTTCCTGTTTGTTCCGGCCGTCCAAGTCGTTCCGTTGCTGTGTTCGGAACCGGCGAGGGGGTTTTCCAGCATGCTTGCTCAGGCAAGTTTAACCAACTCGGAATATCATCACTGCCTGAAAGTATTTTGATTTTTAGTGCGATCGCTGCTACAACTGCTTCACTACAGCCGACTAGGAGTGACAACGCCAGTGTGAATTCGCTATCAACGGCTACTTCATGTTTACGCACGTACTCTGAGGATGCAAATGTTCAGTCAGCATTGCATGTCAATGTCATAACCACGAGTTCAACTAAAGATGATATTCTTGACATTTATTATCAGAATGTCGGAGGATTGAATTCTTGCTTGAACGACTATTTGCTGGCTAGCTCGGATTGTTGTTACGATATCATTGCGTTTACCAAAACTTGGTTGACTCAAAACACTCTTTCGAGCCAAGCCCTAGATCATTAGTATGAAGTTTTCCGTTGCGATCGTGGGCCACATAACAGCAGGAAAACTAAAGGTGGTGGAGTTCTCCTTGCTATTCGACAAGGCATAAAAGCTCACTTAATTGAAGACGATACTTGGTCTTCAGTTGAGCAGTTGTGGTTGGCAATTGAACTATCGGATCACACCCTCTATCTGTGCGTTGTTTACATCCCTCCCGATAGAACGTGTTCGCACCACCATACATTGAAAAACCCTGCGCTTATCGCGCATGCTGATGATGGTCGTTGTGAAGTTGGCGGTAAAAGAAGTAGGTGAATTGTTTGGTGGTTAAATTGCTCCAAGCGAGAGAAGTAAACAAACAATCGTAAATTGTGAGTTGAATTAAATCGGGAAACAGAACTGAAATAGAAGAATTTGAAGCATAGAAGGTTTGGGATAGTGGAAGAATAGTGGAAACGGGTCTTCAGTGTATTGTAAGTTAGAACATTATATCTTGCGGTAAAGGAAATTAATTTTCAGAATATAAATTGTAATCGCAGGATAATCGATACCGCTGCGCCCACTACTGAGACCCGAAGAGAAATTAGATAAAGCGAAGAAACCATAAAATGTAAGTAGAGGTGTAAATAGTTTTATAAGAAAAATAGTAATAATAAATTTATAGTTTCAAGCTGTCGTTACCAAAATCACTGCTGTGAAAATTGTGGTCAATTTCGAAAATCACTAGCCCGAACAGAACGCGTGACGACTTCCTAATCGAAGCACATACTAATTCCGTTTCAACTATCGTTGACAGAGCCTCGAATTCTGACGAAATTGTGGTAATCGGACAGTGGTTTTCTTTACCCAGATGCTTGTCATTCAACGTTGAACGTGAGTACAACCAAGATTCTCGACCGTTACAGCACCGCTACACTTCGGCAAATTAATCATGTAGTGAATGAGAACGGCCGCAGCCTCGATCTATGTTTTGTTAGTTCCCAAGACGTGGCTCCTAATATAGCATTAGCTCCAGCACCATTTGTGAAGCCCGTCATTCATCATCCAGCATTACACATCAGCTTTGATATAAGTAACAAAGTTGAAAGTAAGGTTGATTCAGCTCCTACACGGGAAAAAATTCTGTGGTAAAAATAACTATTTTAGCTGACTACGCCCATTCTTGAAACTACCATGGAAATTCAGACCAATTTACTATGTTTACGGTACACCCCACCGCATTACTGGTACATTTGACAGAAATAATTTACAACAATCTGATTCCGACTACAGACATGGTAAAATCAAGCGCATTTCTGGTCTGCTGAAAATTGCCGGTGCGAGCGCTTAAGTTAACCCCCTAAAATGGTAGTTTTTACCGCACAATTTTTTTGCGTGTATCTTTAACGACTTCAGGAATGCAGACTATGACAGCATTCAACGTATTTTTTCAACGCTAGATTGGGACGAGCTTCTCGATGTAAATGATGTTAATACTGCAGCACAAACATTTTCACATGTTTTGTGGTACGCGATAAACCGACATGTCCCAAAAAAGACAGTCTCTGAAGGTCGTAATCAGTGGCAGACTCCGGAACTCCGTAGATTGAAGAGACAAAAGAGAGCAGCGCTAAAAAAGTACTCCAAGAAGAAGACCGCGTCATTGAGGAACCATTACGTGCGAGTTAACAACATCTATAAAAGCCTAAGCAGGCGATGCTTTCATCGATACCAAATCGGAGTTCAACGCAAACTCAAATCTCACCCAAAATCGTTTTGGAACTATGCCAAACTGCAGCGTCATGTGAATGGTCTACCATCTTCGATGAAGTGGAACGAAACGATTGCTTCCGAGCCACAAGTTAATTGCGACCTGTTTACAACAAAGTTTTCTAACATTTTCTCTGAGGAGGTGCTCACAGATAGACAGATATCGTTAGCATCTGCCAACACACAGGCCACAGGACTTCTCATGCCGGATGTGGCCACCGATGATGAATCTATTTTAACAGCAGTACGTAAACTGAAAGCATCAACTTGCTCAGGACCTGATGGAATTCCGTCGGTATTTTTGAAAAACTGCATAGACAGCTTGCTTGCACCCCTGCAAAGGATTTTTAATCTGTCACTTTCGACCGGAGTATTTCCATCCTGCTGGAAGAGCGCCTACATGTTTCCAGTACACAAAAAAGGTGATAGGCAGGACATCGATAACTACCGTGGAATTTCTGCGTTATGTGCAGTCTCTAAACTCTTTGAGCTTGTCGTTACGGATCGGCTCTGTTTCAATTGCAAGCAAGTCTTGAGTCCAGACCAGCATGGCTTTATTCCAGGACGTTCAACTGCAACAAACTTGTTATGTTTAACTTCCTACGTGACTGACAGTATGCTCGAACATGCACAAACTGATGTGATTTACCTGGATCTTTCTGCTGCTTTCGATAAGGTCAACCACCAAATTCTCTTAGCAAAGCTGGCAAAGTTGGGCATACAAGGCAGTTTATTGTGTTGGTTTCAATCCTATTTATATGATCGCCGTTCAAAAGTTATGATAGATGATTCACTCTCCGCTGATTTTGCAATGACATCTGGAATCCCGCAGGGTAGTCATCTAGGGCCATTGATGTTTCTTCTGTATTTCAATGATGTCAACAATGTGCTCGAAGGACCAAGACTTTCTTTTGCGGATGATTCTAAGCTTTATTGTAAAATCCGCTCTGACGCTGATGCTCAGTTTCTGCAATAACAGCTGACTGCCTTTGCCAATAGACCATTTCCGTCAGACCTTACCCCCTATTTTTATATTTTTTTTCGAAAGACGATTATTTTTAATGATTATTGACGCTTTCAGATCTAATTTATATGCACTCCTGATTTAATTGTAAATTTTTGAAAATTCGAGAATTTACCACATTTTGAGTAGTGCGGCACAGTTGTTTCAACCCTGTGGGTAAACAAAGTGGAGATTTTCGCACAACTTTCAAAACCCCTGCGCTGAGTGTTTGTAGATATGACGAAATGTCAATGTCAAATCAAGCACACGAGACGACACGACAAAATGGAGAAATCTGAGAGAAATCTGAGGTCCGATGGGCAAGCTTCGTTGTAAATGAAGCCCATCCTTTACTATTGTACTTATAACAAAAACTTTTACCGGAAGACGACTGCTAATAGACCGTTTTAAGCTTAGCAAGTGATGGAATTCTCCTTGGAAGCATTTCTGCAACGCTGCGGAACGTTTTCTACAAGAGGGGCATATTGGCTGGTTTGTTTTGAAACGTCAAGAATTGGACCGTTTGCAGATTTTTCGGGGAGACCTACGAGAGTGGTAAAATGGGGAAGTATGTATAATCCATTGGTCATATGGTTCCGGAACAGCTTGACGACATAAGCAGCAGATATCAAACGGTAGGGTAAACAGGTATAGGCCCCCCTAAGGAAAAACTGCTCTATCGCAGTGGCAAATCCATTACTTATACAGTTTTTGGTGTCAAAGTGTTATTTACTTAGTTAATCATGCTTTGCATGCAACTTTCTCTTGCCAGGTAGCTTCTAAAACGAGTACAAGACGTTATCTGCAAACGGTCCAATTCTTGACGTTTCAAAACAAACCGGCCAATATGCCCCTCTTGTAGAAAACGTTCAACAGCGTTGCAGAAATGCTTCCAAGGAGAATTCCATCACTTGCTAAGCTTAAAACAGTCTATTAGCAGTCGTCTTCCGGTAAAAGTTTTTGTTATAAGTACAATAATAAAGGATGGGCTTCATTTACAACGAAGCTTGCCCATCGGACCTCAGATTTCTCCATTTTGTCGTGTCGTCTCGTGTGCTTGATTTGACATTGACATTTCGTCATATCTACAAACACTCAGCGCAGGGGTTTTGAAAGTTGTGGGAAAATCTCCACTTTGTTTACCCACAGGGTTGAAACAACTGTGCCGCACTACTCAAAATGTGGTAAATTCTCGAATTTTCAAAAATTTACAATAAAATCAGGAGTGCATATAAATTAGATCTGAAAGCGTCAATAATCATTAAAAATAATCGTCTTTCGAAGAAAAATATAAAAATAGGGGGTAAGGTCTGACGGAAATGGTCTATTGGTGTAATGTGAATCGCATGACTGTGAATCCTGAAAAATGTTCTATAATAACGTTTTCTCGTTCGAAGAACCCTATGGCCTGTAGTTATGACCTCAATGGCGTGTTTTTGAGTAGAGTAGATCAAATCAAAGATCTAGGTGTGATTCTCGATTCTAAATTGACATTTAAACAACATGTATCATATATAGTGGACAAAGCTTCCAAATCACTTGGTTTAATGTTTCGTATCACTAAATCATTTACGGACATTTACTGCTTAAAGACGCTTTACTGTGCATTAGTTCGGTCCACTTTGGAGTACTGTTCAACCGTATGGAGTCCGTACTACCAAAATGGAGTTTTGAGAATCGAGTCAATTCAAAGACGGTTTGTCCGTTTTGCTCTTCGTCTGTTGCCTTGGCATGACCCGCTTCGTCTCCCTTCTTATGAGAACCGGTGTCGTTTAATCAGTATGGACACTAGAGTGATACAAATTTCGAAATTTTTGCTCCCCTATGCTTATTATTTTTATTTAGTTGGTATTACATCAATTAATTTGATAAAACCACGTTAACGATGTTACGCCAATTTACTCGGTCCATGGCTGTGTCTCTCCAACTTCGATTTTGGCCCACGTTCTCCAGATCTTGTTGCACCTGATCAAGCCACCTCGCTCGCTGTGCTCCTCGCCTTCTTGTGCCAACCGGATTCGACGCGAACACCATCTTTGCAGGATTGTTGTCCGGTACCACATAACATAAGTGGAGCTCGAGCTCAAAAAGTGGCACCCACTTTAATATTTGCATGCTGGTATAAGGACATCGGAATGTCAAAAGTGTTATACCACCAATACATCAATCGACATTGCACATTGGGCCAGACCGCAAAATTAGGAGAAAAAAAAATTGATTATGAAGATGATTTTTTAGAACAAAACTGTCTTCGGTAAAAATGTTACATATGATGAGGACTGCATTTTGACATTCAGTGACATTAGGGTGGTCCTGGGAGGGAGGCACCGATACTACACACGAAATATAGAACAACGTTTGTTTGAACTGCAAGATAACTCCAGCTAGCCAACAACAATCAAGGCAGGCTTGGGGAAAACCGCTAGTTTTCTTTTGTTGTGTACTTTCGATCTTTTCTGACAAACATGGAAAAAGGGCCACAGTTTTCTATGCAATAAATAATAATTTTCATTGGAAAAAGTAAAACGATGCGTTTTTCAACGCTCTATATTCAATCAGTTGGAAGGTGCTCACGTGACATTACTTACATTTTGTGTATGAATTGATTTTCATTAAATTTTTGTCACTTTTGATGAAATGCGAAAATGTGTTTTAACCAGTTACGCGCTTTTTCCATGTTAGTCCAATGTTTGAGATCTGGGCTCACAGTGACAGTTCGTGACAGCGGAATCTCGGCTCACTGTGACGTACAGAAATTTTATATTGGTTTCTCCCTCCCAGGGGTGGTCCAACAAAACACGGAAATATTTTTTTCCAACTTTTATGCTTTTCAAGCTAGTGCTTTGAACTGTTCTATAAAGTTGTTCTCTGTTAAATTTTGAACAACTTTGCCCAAGACGCCAACCTTGTAAGTCTATTATGGCCCTTGCTATGGCGCTTTCAATGTTGCAGGGTAGGGTTGTCCATGAAAAATTGATATTTTTCCCATAACTTTTTTACTTCAAATTCTATCAAAATTACGTCTTCTACAAAGTTTTAGAACTAGTTGAAAAACGCATTTTGGTGAAAGAGTTATGTATTTATTTATAAAATCACATATTTTTCATTGTGATTCATTCAATTAGAACTGAAATGTCCACCATGCGTTGAAAAAACTAGTAGAATTTGATTTAAGGCAGAGATACAATGCATTTTTGATTGACGGAAAACAATTTTGAAATGAATTGATTTTTGCAGCCAACAAGTTTGCTTGTATTAGTGTACGTGTAGTACCAGTTTTGCATCAGTATCAATGTGGACGTAAGAACATAACCTAATACGAAGCAATGGTGCGAAAACATTCAACATATTCAAGTATTTATGCTCAATATGGACAAAAGATCCACTTACCCCACTGATACACTTCCCCCACTGTACCTTAATGTAAATTGATCCAAGCTCAAGCACATGCTTATCAATTGCAAAGTATTTTTTTATACAAAACCAAAAAGCATTGCAATTTCACAGTCTATTTGTTTATTAAATTTGATCACTTTCAACCATACACAACCTATTCATTGGAAATGTACAACGAATCAAAACGTTTTCATTGATGATTAAAAAAGAGGGATTATATTCCGAACAAGCGGATTTTGTATGGCGTGGTGGTTGAAATATTTCACTGATATATGTCATCCAATTCCCAGGAAGTGGAAGTCAATTGCAACTCAAATGTATTGTGTTTGAACCTATTTTATACCCTGGGAGTAGTAATGACTTTCTAGCTCGATGTCAGATAAACCAGCTTAAATTAATTTGTATGCTGAATTATTTACATGAATAGGATTTATTCGTGCTGTTTGGAATATGCGGCAGAATAATCACAGTGATTGACAATGGAAACAAAATATTATTCAATACTTTTAAGAAAAACTTACAATAAAAGGAGATATATTGATATTTTTTTCGCCAATTCAGGCTGATTTGTGCCTATTAGTTGCATTTCAAGTCAGTCTAAGCCGCAAGTGTTCGGAATATGAATCTAAACATTATCTAAATAAGTATAATATGCTAGAAAATATTCAGTTTAAACGTTTTCAACCAAATTATGTTTAGAACTTTACAGTAATGTTCAACACGCAGAGAATTGACAGCTATTCAAAATAATAAATTTTTTTGTTGTTTTCAATAAGTGTTTTCGATTTGTTGTAATAAAAAAAATGTTGAAACAACAATGAATTTTATCAAAACAATCCAGCTTTTTACGCTAGCTATAAAACAACGGGGGGTGATTTGACTTTGACATTTCTTGGCTATCAATTTTATAGTTTAGTCTTAGTAGGCAATAATTGAAGATTGTTGATTGAAATGTCGATAGTTTTCACTGGATTTGTTTTGCTGCTGCGGTTTTTCTGTGCATATTGCAATGCCTACTCCATTTCATACAAAACTTTATTGAATGAAAATGGTCATAACTCATAAACGAATGAATATAATCACTTAATCATTTCACCAAAATACGCGTTTCAACTAGTTCTAAATCTTTGTAGAGGACGTAATTTTGATAGAATTTAAAATAAAAAAGATATGGGCAATATATTAATTTTTCATGGACTACCCTACACAGCAAAAAAAGTTGTTGAATATTACATCGAAACCGCTGCAACCAAGTCATTCCCTCGGTCGTGTCATATTACACAGCCCGATGTACTCGCGAGCTATTGGTGTAATAACACGACCGATGTAATTTTTCCGATGTAATAATTTCAACGTACATAATTCGATGTAATCGACGCGATGTAATATGAAAGCTATGTAATCTAAGCAATTGAAAAGAAAAAAAGTAATCTCAAATTCTGTTCAATGGTTTAAATTGCTTTTTTATCCTTTTTCGATCTTAAATCATATTTATGATTTAAAATCGAGTTTTTCGCTTGCAGATTGAGTTATTTAGTATTGTAATTTTGGAATTGTTAAAAGCAATTTAATCAACCATTGAAGAGAATTTAATGGGAGAAAGATAAAATATGTTTGAAACAAAAAATATCAGTACAGTCATTTAAATCATCAATTATTTTATTGCATCATTTATAACATTTTTGTTGCATTGAATAGTTTTTCAAATGATGGAGCATAATGGCTGGGAAGCTTCAACAGAGCCCGTTCATGTTTTCGCACCGATCTAAAAAAAGAAAAGAAAATACCGAATTATTATATAAGTACATATTTAGGATTTTAGTATTCTACATTAACGGATCGACAAGTCTATAGTAAATATTCGAGGAAGTATTGTTATGTGAAATGGAAGTTTTATTCGAATATTTCACAGAAATGTCATTTTGATTTAGGAAAATTCCTAAATGCAAAGGTTTCAACTAATTCGCTTCAGGAAATTCTCCTACCATAACTTCACCTGAAATTTTAAAAATTCTGAAACAGTTTTCTTATATAATAATTTTTGAGGAATTTTTCTTCTGGTCATACTGTTGAAATTTCAACCGAGATCCCTCTGAGGTTTTCAAGTTTATTTTCGTTAGATAAGCGCTTCGAGAATGGATTACCTGCTTTGCTCTTGTCCACAATGGATCAGCAGAAATTTTCTCGTTTTATTTTGTATGGGGAAAGGCTTCCAGTTTCTTGTAAATGAAAGCATTAATCGAAAAAATATTTGGTATGCGTGATAGTCACTATCATTTCGTACATGCAGTACCAAATATGTTTTCATAAATAGTTCCCAATTTTGAAAAATAATTCGTTAGATGCATTTCGCCATACAAATATTTTTCGTGTTACCTTTTAGCGATTTTTCGTGCATAGACACTAGTGCATGTGCGTTACTCTTACTTACCCATTCCACCATGAATTCCACTACAGATTCCTCTTGAAGTTCAAATAATTGTATTAGGTGATTTGCACAATGCAGTAAGATTTTCCAAACTAGATATTGAAAGGACCATCGAGTAAAGGTGGTGCCGAGACACATAACACACATTTTTAAAATGTTTGAACTTTACATTATTTTAATCAATTGCTTTCATAAAAGTAATTTCACCACTAAAATATGTATTTTAAATATAATTCTTAGAATAAACCTTCGAGGATTTTTTATGCAATTCGAGGAAGAAACTGTGATTGGATTTTTAAAGAAATTCTTACGAAAATAGCTGAAAAAATACCTAACAAATCTGACTTATGACCTTCTTGAGAAATTTACTTTTATAAATTTTTGACACATCTCAGCAAAAATTGCTTAACACTTTCAATTCCTTTTAAATAAATAAAAATAATTCAAAATACAAATTCAATTGAAAAAATACTGGATTTTCAGCCCACTGCTGATGTATCGCAAAAGGAAATGGTGGGTGTCGTGGGAAAATCTCTTAACGAATTTCTAAAATAATCTGCTTTGCGTATGTTTTTTATAGAATTTCAGTATTGGAAAATCCCATACTCTCTTAAAAAACAAGTTACACAAAATCGATCTCTTCTGGGCCAATACACCGTGTGTGTTATTTTCTCACATTCTGATAATCGATGTTTGCTGAATTTTGCTTTTTAACTTCACAACGAACAAAGATGCTTAGTATTGCAGAGCTTCTTTATGTGTCATATACTTTGCAAAATAGAAGAAGAAATAATCCCAGGAGCAGTTTTTTTTTCAGAATGTGTTAAAATACACACCTGATGTGTTTGTCACCAAGAGGCCGATTTTGAAAGTCTTGAACTTGATTTTGTATTAACCGATCTGACCGAGTAGAGTATCAACTAAAGAAATCGCAGTAAGATAATCTAAAAAAAAAGCTAGTGGACCACTTGTGGAATTCATATCTCATTATTTTCAGAAAATGTACAATGCTTTTTTAATTGCAAATCTGCTGATTGAGGCATGTTGAAATTGAAAAGCTTATAAGTTTTAGTTTATTGGTGTACAAAGGGGTCAGGGGCAAAGTCTCCAGCATAAGTTTAAAAACAAACACCTTCCATAATACACCGGGGGTTTTAGAGTTTGGAAAGTAGGCAACGCAACATCTTTGACCAGAAGGTTTTTTAAGTGTTGCTTCTAGGTACCCCATTCTGAACCGAAGGACAGGGTGGAATTAGAAAGCTAATAAGTTAAAAACTGATTCAACTGTCAATATTCTATCAAATGTACTTGAATGCATTTTAGTGTTATTTTGACGTTGCATATGCATTGCAATTCATGAATGGTATTCGCAAATTGCAAAGCAAACATTTTTCAATAAATGAATGGTCACTGCTCTAAGCATTCTTATCTTTATTTCTGATGCTACGTAGGATTTTGATAGAGTTTTCTTTGACGATTGACCATTTTCGCATTTTCTAATCGTATGCACACTCAGGCAAAACTACTATGAATACTCATTATTTTCCCTTATGTTTATTAGCCACAAGAAATCGATAAGTATTTCATTGATTCACCTTATGAATTGATCTGAATTAGGCCAATGTGGTGTCTTGCTTATTTCATAAAACAGCATTATGAACATTGATATGATAATTTAAGAATGTCTTCTATCAGCAATATAAACTACATTACTTTTCATGAAACTAATTATTACTTCACTATACGTATTATTTACAGAATTTGTAATGGGTTCGTCTACTTAATATTAGGATTACCTAACGTGTGGAAATCAATTTTCCACTTACTTTGTCGTGTTGCTGCTTGATTTACAATAATAGCAAAGTACTATTGCATATCGAGTTGTGACACGACGAAGAATGAAAATCTGATTTTCACACGTTGGTCAAGCCATTTTCTAAAGCAAAACAGAATAATGAAATATGCAATAGAATTGAACCATTGTTCTCCTTTTATTATTTCATATTTCTGTCATTTTTTGTTATTTTTTTCTTTTTATATTTTCCGATCTCCACAATTGTTCATTGTCGTACTTCCTTCTGGAGACTTCTAAAGAAGCTGCCGCATTATGTGGGATGTAAACGATGGTGATGATTTTGTTACGATCTTACTCAGTTCTAGCGAAATTCTATCTGAAAATTTAATTCCGTATTGTTTTCAAATTAGTTGAATAATTAGCAACTTATTACCTTTCATTATCATTCAAACGGTATGAAATCCATTATAGCCTTATGTGTTCGAGTTCTATAGATATTTTAATGCTTTATAAGGGAAAATTTATGAAATTCGTTTTGCCTGAGTGCAGGGAATCCACTCAAAATCAGTGTTCAAATCCCGGATTTTTTTCAGATGTCCAAAAGTTTAAAACTGGATTATCGTAGTTCTACAACTAAATATTTTTTAGACATTTTAGCAGAAAATTTTGATATATGATTTTCAAATTATTTGGGTTTAAACTATAGATTCTGAACCAATGTTTTCAAATATTTTTTTTACCGATCAAAAAATCTATGTAGTTTAATAACATCAGAATACTATTTCATTTTTATGCTATAAATTGTCAAATATTGAAAATATTAGCAATACCATTGCATGCATAAATGCATAAATCTCGATTACTTTTTCAAATCGACGTAAGTAACTTTCATACGGTTTTGAGAAAATTAATTCAGAAGAATCATAACCTGTCTTCTAAAACTGTTTTAAAATGAATCACCTTTTTAACATTTTTTCGCAGTGTACACCACTTAAATTTTGCATACAATCAGCTCGCGTTCAAAAACTACGTAGTTTCTATTATTTCCCAAAACAAAATTATACAAAATGATAAGCCGTTTCATCAAGTTACTTTCGACGTTTTTCTATCAGTGTAAAATCGGCTCAAGTAGTGTTTTGTTTTGATTCGTGGTTAAGTCACTTTGTCTCTCCATACAGCGGGTCGGCGAAAGTAGTGGTTAGGTTGCGAAAGTTGAAAATCTTACTTTCGTCGTTTTGTAAATCCGGAAATTAAACGTTCTAAAAGTGAAAAGTTGAGTTGGTACAGAGCGGTACGTGTAGAATTCCGCCTGCTTAACACATAGGATCGATAAAGTAAGTTTGTATACTTTTTTGACTTGAGTCTGTATGAATAAGTTTTCGAGAAATGTTGAATTATACATAAGGTACCGCGGGGCAAGTGGGTAAATGGGGTAAGTGAAAACAATTGATATATTTTACTGAATATGTGAATTAACGTTTTAAACTCATGCGTAAACCTTTGAGGTCATTGAGAACATTACGATAGGTAAGAGATTTCTGAGATTTTTCAGCCATTATTGCATAATAGAGTGAAAAATTGTTAACCTGTCAACTGTTACTCCGTAACAAGGTAACCGGCGGCGTACAATCTTATTTTAATATTTTCAGTGGAAAAAAGTTGCGGAAAATAATTTCCTGTACCACTTCTTAGTTGTCCTCTGTGACAGTTTCAAACCGCAATAAAAAAGTTTTAGAATTAATTCGACGTAGACCTAAAAATAACTAAATTTAAACACCGTCAATTTTCTTATCAGGTGGGGCAAGTGAAAAGTTTATCATTAGAGATTGAATTTGTGTTTTCTCTTCAAGCAGCCATAAGTAAACATGGTTCGCAATTATCATAGAAAAACATAACGTGCTGATAATTCAAGAAACACTATACTCAAGCGTTAAAAGCTATTAGAAATCATGGAAATTCTCTAAAAGATGTTGCCAAACATTACAATATCAATATGTCTACTTCGGGCAGCCAATTAAAAGGAAGACGTTGACTGAAAAGTTGCAATATTAGAGAACACACGGAAATCTCGTGGAATGTCTATGTAAAGCTAGTTCAAAACATAAAAATGGGGTATAGGTCTATCCACATAAAAAAGACCCTAAATACGTTATTGAAGGATTCCGTTTGATTTCTCCCGAAGAGTTATCCGACGTCATATCCGACTTTCTCAAAAATAAATAACGAGCGGTGGAAATTCTACAAAGCAGAAATGCAATTGCTGTCCTATAATGTAAGAACTAACATTGGTAATGTTGCAGTTATAATGTTGTCGAATCATTTCAACTAACATAACTGAACAGAAGAAAATTGAAGTGATAAGAATAACATTTTCTTTGTTTACATGTTACTTATGTTATTGTTCATTGGGAAGCTTTAACAAGTGTTAAAGCTAATAGGAATCGTGAATATAACTGTTTGTTTTTGAATTTATTGTTCAAAACGGTAAAGTTTTCACTTGCCCCACTTTTGGGGCAAGTGAAAAGTAAGGAGACATTTTTCAAAAACTTTTTCTGTATTTTTTTCTTCAATTTTTCATAAAAATCAATTTCAGCATGCTGCTTATATATGGTGGGAGTCAAGCTAAAAAATATACACAACCTCATTTGTTTCAATTTTAAGTCTCTAGAATTGGAAGAATCTCAAATATGCGAATTCCATTACCCACTTGCCCCACGGTACCTTAATAGAGGTTCATTAGAATCTAATCACTAATTCTTAGAATGCTTGTTTTTGAATATCAAATATTAGTTAATACAAAACATTGGCAACTTTTTCGCTGTCATACAAAATGCTCAATTTTTTAGGACTTAATGTAAGAACTTTATGAATAAAAAATAAAGAAAATTTTAAAATACTGTGGATTATAATCGTTTTAAATTTTTAAAGATATAAAACAATGATTGAGAATATAAAAGACCTAGAGATGTTTTATGCAAACTATCATGAATTGTCAGAACTAGCTGAAGTTACTCTTAGACCAGGTTTTTGTATTTTAGATGTACCGTAAAACGGAGCGAATAGAAAAAGTGGGGCGAATAGAAACATGGTGATCTACAGTTAGAATAGTCACATTTCTGTAATTATAAACTTTAAAAACCTACTGAAATATATTTTCCTCCATTAGTTCAATAGCAACAGAGTAGCGATAGCCCATTTTCAAATAAAAAAAAACATTTATTATAAAAAATAATAAGAAGAAAATATTAAAATCTCAACCATTTTTGACAGCTTGAAACATCCGCCATTTTTGTCGATTTCCAAAATGAATAAAAATTGAAATTGTTTTTGATAATTTTAATTTTTTTCTTCACTAAGTAAATACAATTTGATATTTCATCAAGATGCACTTGAGAAAGTGGTCATTGTTTCATTTCAATGGAAAAAGTATTGATATTTACTGAACAGTGTTTCTATTCGTCCCATTTCGGGGTGAATAGAAACATACAACATTTCCGTAAATATTTGGATATTACAATTATTATTTTTCAACATCAATTGGGGTCTCAGCTAAGGAAGACGTGACCCATATTTGATGCTAATAAAATTGGTTTTTATCCACACGGTTCAAGTTGTAGACATTGAAACATGTCGGAAAGTGTTTCTATTCGCCCCATTTTACGGTATCAATTCGAATTTTTGTCAAAAAATAACCCAGACAACCAAAATGTACGTATAACGAAATCACCTGGAGGCTTTATATGTGCAACATTTCACTTATAAGATGTCGCGAAAAGGCCTTCTACGTACAAAAGTGGAGGCGATATACGTGCATACATTATGTGATGAATAATAATATACAATGCGAGTGTATAAATTTTCTACCGAACTAACCTGTGATCTTATCCGACTTAACTTATGATAACAAATGTTGATTTGACAGCTGCTACGGAATGATCCGATTTTGTTTGTACGAGTGTACGAGACGAAACAAAATGTACAAGTGAACTCAGAAAAGAAGTGTTTTATGCGAGGAAGGTCATCAATCTGACGAGTTTATCCACGGTGTTTTGCGGGTTTGATGTAATTAGTATGAATAAACGAGTTGTAACGTGAACTTTCATGCGATTTCTGGTTGTCTGGGAATACATTTAACTTTGGAATTCGTTCATGAAAATATTTGGTATGGTCAAATAACCCTCTTCTTCTTTCAGGCGTGACGTCTCAACTGGGGCTGAGCTTGTTTCTCAGCTTAGCCACGAAAATCAAGAATGTTTATCAAATGATCTGAAAGTGCCTTAAATCATCGAAGTCAGATATGAAAAAATAGTCTATTTGATCTTAAGAAAAAAATATCCTTTCCCTTAAATGGGATTCAGAAGTTCTGGAGAGCGTTTTGTATGTTTTCTTTGGGGAAATCAGGGCTGGTAAAATTAAAAATAAGAACTTTATAAACCTCTTTCTTGAAAAATAAGAGAAAGCACGAGATGAGATTCCTATGTTGAACAGAAATTTTTTTAAGTTTAATTTCAAGTCCCTATTTGGAATTTCTCATGACATTACGACAAGTAGAACAGCTCGATTTACTATAGATTTCTTTCACATATTACTCCGCAGATCTCTTCAGGAGTTTGTTTTGAAATTTGTCATGAACTTTCTAAGTAATAGAGGTTCCATGAATTTCGATTTTATACCTTTGAAAATTCAACCTGAATTTTTTCTAAGGATAATCACATCAGGAATCATCCATCAAAAAATATTTCATTGATTTCCCTAGGACTTTCTCCAGCTGCTCTGAAAGCTTCAAGAATTGAAAGTTCCTTCAAGAATGCCTCCATTTTTTATTTAATTTTTTTTTAATGAAGCCTTCAAATATTGTTTCATCCAGCGAAAGATCAAGGAAATTTTTTAGATCATGAGAAAATAAAAAAAAAAATGCGTTGAATTTTGAAAACAAAAGTGTGTGTGTTCCAAGTACGCCTTGATGGATTTCTACTAGTATCTCTGGAAGACTTTCTAAATTTTTGATAAAATTCTTAATAAAATATTTTAACAATATATAATTAAGATTGAGTAGTTTCATTTGACAAAATATTTGAGAATTGTTTGAATCGCAGCAACAATATTTTATGATATGCTGGAGACAACCCAAGAGAAGTTTCCGGAGAAACTTAATGAGGAATCGTTTGTCAAATAAATCGAGGAATTCTTGGAAACGTTTATAATAGATATCATTAAATAATTTTTGAAGCAATTCCTGAGAGTAATAGTGGATGAATATTTGAAAAATCCTTATGAAAATGCCTGTAATAAATGAAAAAATCGGCTTAGGAGTTATTGTAGGATTTTGTGAAAAAATTTCGAAACGACTTTTTCCAAAAACTCTGGAATAAACTTTTGTGGAGGCGTTGGAGTGCTCTAGGATTTTGGACCAAATTCTGAAGAAATTTCTCTCAGCATCCATTGAAAAATCGCTGGTAGCATCTCTGGAGTATCTGGAAGTATTGAAGAAGTAATCACAGGAGAAATTACTAGGATTATTGAAGTATTCCTCGCGAGATCTAAGAATAATATCAATAAGAACTTGTGGAATAGTTGCTTAATAGTTTTTGGAGTTTCTAGAATTTTGCGTTAGCATTCACTGCAAGTATATTAAAAAAGTGACTTTAGAGATATTTTTCATTGAAATAGAGAAATTAGAGACCATTACCGAAAATAGAGACTTACATTTAAATAATGACCAAGACTTCAAAAGAAAATTTGCTTACTTGAAAAATCTACTATTTGTCGTGCCTGTTGTAATTTTCCCTACGAAGTTTATTATTTTTATATAATAGGGTCCCTTAGTTGTGGGTGCTCCTATAGTTGCGGTAGTGCCGTTTTCACTGATTTTATTGCATTAACTACAGAACCGACACTGCCAATCGATGTATTGGCTTGTTGATACACGGAATAGTTGAAAAGAGCGTTCAAATCGCTAAAAAACTGATGAAATATCACACAAATTGCTAAAACTCTTCTTGCTTGCACCATTAGTTGCGGTAAAGTGTTCCTATAGTTGAGGATCCCATAAGAAAACAACGGATACCGCAACTATATGAACACAAATTAAAAATATAGCGCAACTAAAGGAACAGTGTACCAATAGTGGAGGTATTATTTTTCACTGACATGCCGTGGATTACTAGGATGAAATCATTTTTCTCATTAAGTCAATGGTCGTTACTTCCCGTTACAAAATCAACATGTCCATTAATTGCGCTTCTTGAATTCAGGCGGTTAAATGAATTTCAATCGTGCTTAGTACCTCCACTATTGGTACATCTACCCTAGACGAAAAAAGCTTGTATTTACTTTTTATTTTTTTTAATGTTTTCAACTTATTGTCTGCTCATGAACAACACCCATCTGGGGCTGTAGTTTCTTTTACCAATTTGGCAATCTTAAAATTCCCTGTCTAAACATGTTTTATATTGAATAATTAAAAATCGTTGAAAGGACTGAACATGTTAACTAGTGTTTTGATAGCGGCGCAGCCGAAACAAATTTTGATTGAAGAGATTTTGTGTCATAAAAACGACATATTCTACCATCTATTACTGTTTCAAAATAATTTCCCTGAGTGTAGCTGAAATTCCCTGAGAATTCCAGTTTTTTTTCAGGTTTAAAAAAATCCCCTGATATTTCAAGGTTTTCCAGGTTTTTCCAGGTAGTAGACACCCTGAACTGTCAATCAATCTTCTATTTGAACTAAAAATATGATGTAGGGGAAAATGGGGCAGTTTGGCCACCTTAAGGAATTTTTCGAATGTTTGGATAATTTCCAACAATTTTTAGATGAATACACTAGATCCACATGATTTCTTTTGTCTCATAAAGTTCACGGATAAATTATTAATTTTTCAAAATTTGGCATTTTTCGAGTCGATTTTTTACTGATGGGGTGATATGAGCACCCCATTTTTGATTGCAGAATAATCTCATATAATCTAAAAATTTAATTATGTTGTTACTACACTTGAAAGTTATTAGTATTTATAAATACTCCGTACAAGAAGATATATTTTTTTAAGAACATTCTAACAGTCAAACATCATCATTCTGAAATGATGATATTTAAAAGAGTAATTCGGGGCAATATGGGCAGTTTTTTCCAATATCATTTATTTATTTCTCTTCGAGTTTTGAGCACTGACTTGTATCATGCCTATTGCTTCATTTCCTCATAAGCTTTGGGGTTGCATGTTATTTCAGATGAAATTTCCAGAATTTATGCAGTTTTCAAGGGGTGTTCATTTCACCCCATTGGCCAAACCGCCCCGACTACCCCTAATCTTTCGCAGAATACTCGATAAAAAAGGTTGATATAAGCCCCTATACATAGGAACTTATAGAAGAACTTATGGAAGAATTCCTGGATGATTTTCTGGAAACTGCTAGAAAAATTTATAAAGTATTTTGCAGTGAAATACTTCTTGGAAAACCTCCTGAAACTTGGAGAAACCTATAGAATCTCCTGAAGAAATACTGGGGGAATTCCTGAAGGAACTCTTCGAGGAATTCTTGAAGGAATTTCTGGATAAATATTTGAAGAAACTTTCAGGAATTTCAGAGGAATGGTAGCATGGGAGTTGTATTCCTGTGGCAATTTTTAGTCCTAGTAATTTTTGAGAGAAATGCTGGTGGAATTCCTGACAGAAATCCTGGAGATACACCATGGAGGACCTTGGAGTTCTGTTTCAAAGGTGGAATACCTATAGAAACTTTGAGAAGAACTCTAGAGGAATTTATGAATGAACTTATAGTGGAATTCCTGACGGAAATCCTAGTGGAATCTGTTGGAATCGCGATACTGTCGCACCTAGGTAGAAGAGCATTTGAGCGCGTCGGTTGAGAAGCATGCGTCATCGTAGGTAAAAGTATGGCAGATTCGTTACCCATAACGCGGGTAGATCACCTTTTCGTGGTGCGTTATGGGGTAAAGATCTACCAATGAAACCTAGTCCTGACTGCTTCAAACGAAGAGAACAGGATGCTATAGTAATCAAAGGAACAGTATTAGTCCTTGTTACATTTTAAACCTTGTTAAAAGTGACAAGTCTCGGTTTTCCAGTAGCCGAGAATGACCTTAAGACAAGGATAAAAATGAGTCGAAATCAACAAGTTGTTTTCTAATCTTTTATTTATTGTTCTCTAGTTTGAAGAAGTAAGGACTAGGATTCTGATGCATGGACAATATCGGTGTCACTTCCCGACTTTATCAAGGGATCCGATTTCGACTGATAAAGGGGCGCGCCTGCGGAGAGTATACCCACCACACCCTTCGAAGGGTTTAAAAAGCGGAACCTTTCAATTAGAATCCTTTCCTGTGATCAAGTTAGGAATGACAACTGTAAAAAAAACGAATACTTTATCACTTCTCGATAGTGACAAAGTAACACGACATGCACTATACACGGACACGGGATATACTACAATAGATCAAATATTGGTCGCAGTGGTTTATGTTCCGAACAGAAATAAAAAAAAAAGGCAGATTCGTTGAGAGAGGTATGATATTTGTGTATGGTGTTGAATTGTAAATGTATACCCGGTTTGAATAAAGCGAATGCTGATTGAGGTATCAGTCAGTATCTGTCTGGGTGATAGGTACAACTTCTGCAACAACCTTCTTTCTACCTATATGATTTTCAATCGGTTGTGGACGGGCCAGCCTCGCTAGGATCTGCGTGGTCTCAGCGGAACAGCTTCTCAACAGAATCCCTGGAGGAACTCCTGGGGGCATTCCTGGAGAAATTCTCGAAGGAACTTCTGGATGAATTCCTGAATGAACCCCTAATGGAATTACTGGATAAACTCCTGGACAAATTTCTAGGGAACTCCTAGATGAATTCCGAAAGGTATTATCAAAGCAACTTCTTATGGAATTTCTTGAAGTATGCCTGGATCCCGCGTAAATTTTTTGGGGAAGTCCTGGAGGAATTTCTAGAGTTATTTCTTTGACAGTTCCTGTAGGAACTACTGGTCGATTTCTTGATGAAATTCGTGTAAAAATTAATGAAAAACTCTTGGTGGAATTGCTTGATAAAATCCAGACAGAATTTCTGATGGAACTCATGAAAGAATTTCTGAAGGAATCCCTTCCAAGGGGAACTCTTGTAGAAATCCATGAACAAATCTTTTGATGGAATCCACAGGGAAATCCTGGAGGAATTCCTTATTTAATTCGTGAAGCATCTTATAACTCTTCGGTATATTTTCGAAAAAAAAAAAAAGTCCTAGAAGAATTCCTGAAGGACCTCCGAGACGCATTCTTGAAGGAACTACTTCTCAAAATTCTTCGAAAACATTCTACAAACATTTTTTTAATTATGGTGGATTTTGATGGCTAACTCGATGGTCCCTTGGATCGCAGTTGCATTGATTTCGTGTTCTGTAACTCGACACCTCCCTAACTCGATGGTCCCTTCAACAGTCACTATTGATATTATCAAGGCCAGAATTCACAGTGAGTGAAAAACTTTATAGTACTAGAACACCATAGAAGACCGCTAAACATTACCTAATCATAGAACGGCTTTTTGCTCTATTAAATTAAGTAGATACTCTATGCTCTTATCCGCAACCCTGAATTCCTTAGGATATTCCCGGAGAAGTCCTGGAGGCACTCCCTCAAGAATTTCTTGAGGAACACCTGGAGGAATCCCCAAACGAACTCCGAGGGAATTCCTAACGGAACTCCGAGATGAATTCCTCGAGGTACTTCTGAAGAAAATCCTGGAGAGATTACTGTACGAACTCCGGAAGAAATTACTTGAGGAACTAGGGTAAGAAACTTCTGGATGCATTTAATCAAAATTTCTGCTGGATTTTTTAGAGTATTTTCTAGAGAATTTTTTTAGGGAACTCCTAATTCCCTTCATTTGTCATTAAAATCATGAAGATACTCTTGAAGGAACGCCTGGAGAAATTGCTGAAAGAAATATTTGAGAAGTTCTTGGAGGAATCCCTGAAGGAACCACTGAAGTAAAGTCTGAATGGACTCGTAATGGAATTTTTGAAGGAATCTTTGAAGGTTCTGTTATACCTCCAGTGTTGCAATAAATAACACAAAGAAATTAAACTGAAAACATCACTAAGTAGGCTTCAAGTGTGGAACAGCAAATCTTACCTTACCAATAAGCAGTCGCATTTAAACTTTGATGTTCATTTTGAAAGCCAAGTCAGCTCGGTTGAAGGGAATATAGCAAAGTCTCCCCCGAGCCGCACTGTGAGGCTTCCTGCTCAGATACTCGCCCAGGATTTCGCACACCAGCTGTTCAGCTTCCGTTTGGATCTGCTGCTGATTGCGCTTCTATTGGTTCTCGTGGTCGATGATCCGGGGTCCGGGTCACGGGCGTTTCTGCGCCGCGGACGAGGGACATTATCCAGTCGTGGTTCTCCTTGGCGATCTCCTGCTCCAGCTGTTCGATTCTCTCATCCTTGGGCTGAGGCACGTGCAGCGGTTCCAGGTTGGCTACAATCTTCTTGTACTCGTTGGCATGAACCTTCAACCGCTCGAAGCATTCGTCCTTGAAGGCCTTCGTGAGCAGCGACAGCGTTTCTTCGAATTCCTTCTCTTTCTGTTTGAGCCGCTGGCAGACTTCGTCGTGCTGTTTCTGCAGTCGGGCGGTGATCGTTCCGTGATCCTGCTGAAGCACCGACAGCTTCTTCTCGGTCAAGTCCTTGTGCGCGAAGAATGATCGGGGCCACGGATTTCTCCTGCGGTTTGACGGTTGTTCCGGACATGATTTCGTACTCGTGATCGAGCAGCTATTGCGCCAGCTGACTCATGTCGGTACTGGTCTTGCTCAGCACAGTTCGGATTGTCTGCGAAGGACCCAGATCGCCTTGTTCGTAGACTTACGTGATATTTCCTGGAGAAATTTCTGAGGACACTCCTGGGGGAATTTTTGAAGAAACTTCTGGATGACGTCCTGGGGGATCTTCCGAAAAAAATCCTAAAACAACTTCTGAAGGAATTTTTAATTTGTGTCAACTTACCTTTGAATCAAGTTAGGTATTATAATAAAGCCGGAACTATTAATAATTACAAATAAAAGAAGCGATCGCGGACGCGCGTGGAAGCCGCCATGACACTTCGACCGAAACCACCGAGCAGTGTCAGTGGGCAGTGTTGCGAGACTTATTATTGTATTCGTATCGCATGCGAAAAAGCATTGAGTTTGTGTAATATCACTAAAGTATGTCGGAATGACTTGGTTGCAGCTGTTTCTGTGTAATATTTATGTATTTCAGATGTGAATATTACACAAATTCAATGTGATGAAAAATTGTAAAGTTTTTTCAGTGTAATTTAGTAGCGATGTAATATTACATCAAGAAGATGTTATTTTGCATTTGAAACAAGCGGTTACGTCGAATTTTTATTACATCGGCATGAATTACGTCGATGCAAATTACATTATTTTTTGCTGTGTACCCTGCATCATTGAAAATTCCATAGGAAGCTTTCAGTAGGGAGGCTACAGTAGACTTACAAAATTAGCGTCTTGGGCAAAGTTGTTCAAGATTAAACAAAGATCAACTTTATATAAGCGTTAAATTGCAAAGCATAAAAGTTGCAAAAATATTTCCGTATTTTGTTGCACCACCCTAATGTCACTTAATGTCAAAATGTAGTCCTCATCATATGTAACATTTTTGCCTTAGTGTTTTAAAAAATCTTCTTCATAATCAAATTTTTTTTTCATCTAATTTTGCGGTCTGGCCCAATGTTGCATTGTATTGAAATGAACCAAAGATAACATATATCCAGAGTGGTAACGAAGGGAATGAAAATAACTATTAATGGTACAACTTTAGAATGAGATTCACACCACTCGTATTCGAGATAATTTAGTCAATGTATTAGATATCTATTGTAGTATACCAAGTAGAGTAATAAATACTGTTTAGCATCAATAAATACTGATTAGTTTTAGCAAGCACTAATTACCTCGTTTAGGTCAGTAATTTCCAAGCCATCAGCAACAAACCATTTTTTTGCAAACTACCAAAAACCCCGACCGCCATAAACCGCTTGTTTATGACAGCCTCAAGAAAAAACCCAAACCATCCATCCAATGCCAAGAGCTACCCGCTCTTGAGCACCGTTATTTATAAACACAAACAATACACAATAAACAGTTACCTGAACAAATGTAATCTAGTATTTAAGACCTTAGGTAAATAAACGAAGACACAGTCTAGTGACCTGAACCCTTGGAGTGTGGACACGCTGTCCAACGTATTTAAATACGAGTATCACAATCCTCGACAATCAAAAAAATCAATTGTGTACCAAATGGCGACCTGTGACTTGAGCCTCTTCTCAACACAGCTCGAGGAATAGTGAAGTGAAGTGAAAATCACGACTTTGAACAATTATCGTCGCAACAATAAACTCCCAACTCCAGTGATTTGTGTGCAAAGAAAGTCAAACACAATGGGATGGTTCACGTCGGATAATTTCATTTCGAACACCGTCGAAATACCGACAACAGAAATCCGAATTATGGTCGGTGTTGCCATTACCATCAGTGTCGTGCTTGTTGGATACCTGATCCTACGTCTATACAACAAATATCAGAAGAAATCGTTACAAAACACTATGCAACAAGAAATCCGCATGAACAATATGGAAACGAAGTGGCAGGCTAAAGTTTAAAGTGACCAAACCCGTAAAATACGCAAATGTTCGAAATAGTGTGTGGAATGAGTGGCTGCTGGCCAATTTCTGCAACGACGACAACGACGACAACGACGATACCAACAACATCGTGGAGCAGCACCTCGATCGAAACGACCACAGTGCACGAAATTGAATCGAACATTAACAGTGAGCTTGTGCTAACGGTAATAATAGTGATAGCACTAGCTTGTTTAGCAATTGCGCTAGTATACTATGACAGACAAAGAAGAAAGAAGCAAAGTGCGAACAGTAAATTAATGCAGATCATCATCGCGACAGCGCATCGATCGATTATCGCAGATGTCACAAACGAGCAGCAGAACGAGCAATAAGCAAACCAGACGAGACTAACAGAAACAGGCATGTTTTAACCAGCTAGCAGAGGAATGAGCAATGAGCAACCCGGATGGAACTGGCAGAAAACGGTATGTTTTATTAAACGGATTAAATAACTATTAGTATTACAACAAAAAAAAAAAATAAAAAAAACGACAATAATAATAATTGCAAACTAGCCTAACGAGAAACTCAGTAAATTAAAAGCCTCTTGAATGAATAGGTTAAGAGATATTGAAGAAGAAACAAAGAGGGAACACCAAAACCTAAAGAAAAGTATTAACAGGGCTAGAACTCTCCAAGGAATCTTACAAAAATCCGAAAAATTAAAAGATTTTCGTAACGAGTACAAAACCATTTTAAAGTCATACGAATATAGACTAACACCAAAAGTTTGGGACCTTGAAGTAACAAACTACGAGAAACTAAAGTTAATATTTGAGGAATGTCACACAATTCTAGACAGATCCAAAATACTACCAACATTTAAGGCAATAGCCAAAGCAGCAATTATTTGCAATCGATTGAGCCTCAAAAATCAAGAAGTTAACGTAACGGTTACTACCACCACCATGCCTCTCGATATCAAATTGGCTACCGCCATTGTACAGCCGTATGATGGTTCGCCCAATGGACTAGATACATTCATAGACTCGGCCAATCTATTAAAAGAATCGGTCGACGGAACAAATTTACAAACAGCAATAAAATTTTTACGTACCAGACTAACTGGCAAGGCAAGACTAGGTCTGCCTGACAATCTTACAACCATCGATGCTTTAATTGACAACGTAAAGTCAAGGTGCGAAGAAATAGTAACACCTGAAAGTGTTTTGGCAAAACTAAAAACAATAAAACAAAAAGGGGATATCGACAGTCTTTGTAATGATGTCGATTCCCTCTGCAGTCAACTCCGTGCGACTTACATAGCAAGCGGAGTTCCCGACAACGTAGCAAAGAAAATGGCTACAATAGCAGGCGTAGATGCACTCGCAACCGGAGTAACCAACCACGAGACCAGAATTATTTTAAAAGCCGGAAATTTCACAGACGTGAAACAGGCAATACAGAAAGTTGCTGAAAATGCAAACAGCAACACTAACAACTCCCAAATATTAAACTTTCATACCAATCGGCAGTTCAATAGGAACCGGAGTGTCACTAATCGGAGCCGAGGTAATTACAATTATAACGGCAATTACAATTATAATGATAATTACAATTCTAACTACAACAATAATTACAACAATAACAGACGTGAATTTCGAAATAACGATTTTAGACGTCAACAACCTCAAGAAAGGGAAAATTTTGGCAGAAATTATCAAAGAGGTAATGGATCCTCACATCACCCACAAAACGTACAATCCAATCGCAATTATCACGGCAGAGGCGGACATAACTCCTTCCGTCGGATATATGCCACAAACATAGAAACAGATCAAAATCAACCACAAATGCAACAACAATTTACAAATTCTGCACAAATCCCGCAATCTCAACCTGTAACAAACAACAACTCTTTTTTAGGGAATTTGGCATCCCAAGCCAATCTGGGCCAATATATGCACTAAATCTAAGTGCAGCAAACTTCGTAAACGTATTTGTTGGTATGACCAACTCAATATGTTCATTTATAATCGATAGTGGAGCAGATATATCAATCATGAAAGTAGATAAACTCCTACCACACCAAGTAGTAGACAGGAGCAAAAACTATCGAATAACCGGAATTACCGATGGCGTAAAAGAGACATTAGCCGAAGCCATTACGCCTCTAAAATTTAATAATGGATTAATAGTTAACCACAATTTCCAGTTAGTAGAATCTAACTTCCCCATTCCAACCGATGGCATACTCGGACGTGATTTCCTGACAACATTTAAGTGCACCATTGACTACGAGCATTGGCTGCTAAATTTCAAATTTCAACAATCGGAAATATCGATTCCCATTGAAGACAACTACAACGGAAAAATACTTATACCAGCAAGGTGCGAAGTAGTACGAAAAATTCCAAACTTCAATGTCTCAGAGGACACCTTAGTGCATTCACAAGAGATACTTCCCGGTGTTTTTTGTGGAAACACTTTAGTCTCCCAAAATTCACCATGTGTAAAATTCATTAACACTACTGAGAAAGAAGTACTAATACAAAATTTTAAACCAAAAATTGAACCGTTAAATCATTATGTGACCATTAAACACAATCATTTGAGTAAAACGCAGAACTCAGATAGAGTACAGGAAGTTATCTCACAAATAAATTTCGATAAAGTACCACAATTTGCAAGGAAAAATCTCCAAGCGCTCATCACAGAATTCCAAGATATATTCAGTCTACCCGATGAAAAACTACCCACGAACAATTTTTACAGCCAAAGTATACATGTTAACGATAAAATCCCTGTGTATATCCCCAACTACAAAAATATACACTCACAAAATGGCGAAATGGAAGCCCAAATTCAGAAAATGTTGAATGATGAAATAATAGAACCATCTATTTCATCATACAACTCACCAATTTTATTAGTTCCGAAGAAATCGGACAATGATACAAAAAAGTGGAGACTTGTTGTCGATTTCCGACAGTTAAACAAAAAAGTCTTAGCAGATAAATTTCCACTTCCACGTATTGACACAATACTTGACCAATTGGGAAGAGCCAAGTATTTCAGTACATTAGATTTGATGGCGGGTTTTCATCAAATAACACTAGATGAAGACTCTCGCAAATATACAGCCTTTTCATCAGCATCCGGACATTTCCAATTTACAAGGTTACCGTTTGGATTGAATATAAGTCCAAATAGTTTCCAACGGATGATGAATATAGCAATGGCAGGCTTAACGCCAGAATGCGCATTTGTATACATTGACGACATTGTTGTCGTAGGATGTTCTGTCAATCACCATTTTGACAATTTGAGAAAAATATTCGAACGACTGAGATATTACAACCTCAAGTTGAACCCGAACAAATGCAATTTTTTCCGAACGGAAGTGACTTATCTCGGTCACAAAATAACAAGCAATGGCATTCTTCCAGATGATTCCAAATTCAAAGCCGTGGAAAACTTTCCCACGCCTACGAATGCAGACGAAGTTCGTCGATTTGTAGCTTTCTGCAATTATTACCGCAAATTCGTCCCGAATTTTGCAAACATAGCAAAACCACTGAATGATCTGTTACGAAAAGACACAAAATTTGAATGGAATTCAGTACACCACGAAGCGTTCAATAAACTAAAAATGTATTTAATGTCACCCCAAATATTACGATACCCGGATTTCACTAAAGAATTCATAGTGACTACCGATGCTTCAGACGTGGCGTGCGGAGCAATCCTCTCGCAACGCTACGAAGAAGGAGACTTACCCATAGCATACGCCAGTAAAAGTTTTACAAAAGGCGAAAGAAATAAACCAATTATAGAAAAAGAATTAACCGCCATTCATTGGGCAATCGATTACTTTAGACCTTATTTATATGGACGAAGATTTAAGGTCCGTACAGACCATCGTCCATTAGTTTATTTATTTAATATGAAAAAACCTACATCTAAGCTGACTAGAATACGATTAGATTTGGAGGAATTTGAATTCGATATAGAATTCGTTCCTGGAAAAGCAAACGTGGGTGCAGATGCACTTTCACGAATTGTCCTAAACTCCGAAGAACTTAAGCAACTATCCATTTTATTTGTAAATACTAGATCCATGTTTAAGAAACAAAATTTAGGGCAAGATAAAGTGACACCTCAAAAATTAGTGGAACCACATTTACAGACTGATCACCTGGTTGTGCGTGAAACTGAAAATCCTTCTGAGGTCCAGAAACTTTTAAAACTTGATTGTGTAGTGCACCATAATCAATTAACGATAATATTATTAAATCATAACAGCAGAAAGATACTCAAGCAATTTACAACAAAATTTACGCGCGATAATGGAAGTCAAGCCTTAGAGTTTGCTCTTCTAGAATTAATGAAATATATGAAATTTTACAAAAGAGACAAGCTTGCATTATCAATGGAAAACGAAATCTTCAAATTCATCTCTTTACATACACTAAAGGAAATCGCAAACAATGCCATTTCCACGTATGAGATAATTCTTTATACACCTCCGACGTTTATAGAGAACGAAGAAGAAATTATTAAAATCTTATCACAGTATCACATGACACCTACGGGAGGTCATGTAGGCCAACACAGACTTTATTTAAAACTAAGAGAAATTTACAAATTTAAAAACATGAAAAATTTAATATCCAATTTCGTCAGAAATTGTGAAAAATGCAAAATCAACAAAATAACAAGACACACTAAGGAACCAGAAGTTGTCACTACAACTCCATCTAAACCATTTGAAGTACTTTCAGTGGACACTGCAGGACCACTGACAAGAACAAATAATGGTAACCGATATATTTTAACAATACAATGCAATCTAACCAAGTACATCGTGCTAATTCCGGTACCAACCAAAGAAGCAGCAGTATTAGCTAGAGCATTGGTATACAATTTTATTTTGATTTATGGGACATTCTTGGAGCTCAGAACCGATCAAGGATCAGAATATAACAACGAGATTCTTGAACGGATTTGTAAACTCCTAGAAATAAAACAAAATTTTTCCACCGCATATCACCCACAGTCTATTGGAACATTAGAAAGAAATCACAGATGTTTAAACGAATATCTGAGATGCTTTACTAATGCTCATCAAACAGACTGGGATGATTGGGTCAAATTCTATGAATTTTCATTTAATACAACACCTCACACAGAACATGGTTATACTCCTTATGAATTAATTTTTGGAAGAAAGGCAAGATTACCGCAAGAGTCTAAAAACTTAAGTTTAGAAGTCGAACCAATGTATAACTTCGAACAATATGATGCAGAACTAAAATTTAGACTTCAAAATTCAAACAAAATAGCAAGAAACAATTTAATTAAAAATAAACACAAAAGGCAAAATACAGCAAATGCAAATGTAAACCCCATCACATTAAATGCAGGAGATAAAGTATACATCACAAACGAAAACAGGAAGAAACTAGATCCCTTTTATATAGGTCCATACGAAATTGTAAAATTAGAAGAGCCAAATTGCTTCATCAAACATACTGTAACGAATAAAGTTACCAAAGTCCATAAAAATAGATTAATAAAAGCTTAAAAGCTAGTTAAATACTTTTACCGATACATTAAGACTAATATTTTCTTTTTTCCGAATGGTTACACCATTCTCCTAAAGGGGGGAGGTGTAGTATACCAAGTAGAGTAATAAATACTGTTTAGCATCAATAAATACTGATTAGTTTTAGCAAGCACTAATTACCTCGTTTAGGTCAGTAATTTCCAAGCCATCAGCAACAAACCATTTTTTTGCAAACTACCAAAAACCCCGACCGCCATAAACCGCTTGTTTATGACAGCCTCAAGAAAAAACCCAAACCATCCATCCAATGCCAAGAGCTACCCGCTCTTGAGCACCGTTATTTATAAACACAAACAATACACAATAAACAGTTACCTGAACAAATGTAATCTAGTATTTAAGACCTTAGGTAAATAAACGAAGACACAGTCTAGTGACCTGAACCCTTGGAGTGTGGACACGCTGTCCAACGTATTTAAATACGAGTATCACAATCCTCGACAATCAAAAAAATCAATTGTGTACCAAACTATGTTGTTATGCTAGAATTATATTATTTAGGTGAATGAATGGAAGGATTTTCGAAAGCAAAAGCTTTTTCACGTTACGAAACAGGAAGTTTTTTGATAGGAAATAATATTTTCGAAACGATCACATTCTGTGGTTATGAAACATGAATATTAAATAGTATGGCAGAAAAAAATACATTTTATGAAAAAATAAATATGTTTTATCTTCAGACATTGCTTTCCAACGTTGTCGACCGTTCCCCGATCTTAATGTATGTAATCTTCGCAGCAACTGGTCTACTGATCGAATCATATGTTTTTTGTTTACTCTTGGTGTACGAGAGTGGACTGTATTTCTTAAAAAACTTCAACATAGGCGGACCGACGAATCTCCGAGACGACCACTTAACCAGGGAACCGATACCGGATGAAAACACTTGCTTAACAGTTCAAACTTATATTTACAAACTATTTACATAACCTTAGTTAAAACGGAATTCACTTTGAATCTTAAAGTTGCAACGACACGTCTTAACACGTTGGAAGCACGGCGAACAAAGATGTCTTCCAATCGCGGGTAGAAAACATCCTCAAAATTTACGCGCTCATTTTTTGCGCGCTCGTTTCGTGCGGCTGCGGCTGGTTGCATCACACGATGTCCTTTCGTGCATCACGCAACTCAGCAGGCTGCGGCTGGGCGATGCACTGACAAAAAATTCATTCGGGGCGAACGGCTCGAACATCCTCCCCCGCGGGAACCTTGTTCTCGTTGACAGCCTGATTGTCCAATATAGGTAGAGGAGCCAGCTTATGGATTGGACGCTTGAGCACTCCTGACTTGGTACGCACATCTACCACGCGGACCAGTCCATCTGATCCTGTGTAGGTTGACTCGACCTTCCCCAACTTCCATTGCTGAGGCGGTAAGTTGTCATCCTTGATTACCACCACTGTTCCAGGTAGAATGTTCTCCTTCTTCTTGCTCCACTTCTGTCGTACCTGCAACTCCAACAGGTATTCTTCGGACCAGCGCTTCCAGAACTCTTGACGCAGGCGCTGGACGTATTGCCATCTGGAGAGCCGGTTAGCTGGGATTCCATCATAGCTAGGCTCCGGAATGGCAGTCAGTGGACGATCAATAATGAAATGGCCTGGGGTTAACGGCTCGAGCTCCGAAGGGTCTTCAGAGGGAGCGTATAAGGGCCGAGAGTTGAGTTGAGCTTCGATCTGGCAGAGCAAAGTCGAAAACTCGGACATCGTTAGGAGGCTTGATTGGAATTTCTTCTTGAGAATGGTCTTGACGCTCTTTACTCCTGCCTCCCAGATTCCACCCATGTGTGGCGCATTTGGGGGAATCATCTTCCATTCGATCTGCCGGGGTTGGCAGAACTCATTGATCTTGAACTCGGTTACTTGTCCCTTGAAGAGACGGTACAGCTCGTTCAATTCGTTGCGTGCACCGACAAAATTTGTCCCATTGTCGGAAAATATCTGTTCTGGCACACCACGACGAGAAACGAATCGCTGCAGAGCAGCAATAAACGCATCGGCCGATAGATTTTCTACCACCTCCAGATGAATGGCCTTGGTCACCATACAGACGAACACGCTCACGTATCCTTTAACGGGGGCCACCTTCCTTCCAGTCTGCTTGATAAGTATGGGGCCCGCAAAGTCAACACCAACCTTCACAAAAGCGGGAGCCTTGTCGCACCTTGCGACGGAAAGATCTCCCATGAATTGGCTGGCGCACGGGGGGTTAAGCCTGAAACACCGCACGCAGTTTCGTGTTACCTTGCGTACAGCAGAACGGGCTCCCAGGATCCAAAATTGCCGACGAAGCTGGGCCAGCAGCGCCGACGGTCCAATATGTAGGTTCTCACGATGTATCACTTGAATCAACCGCTGGATGGTTTCATCATTCTTAGGTAAGACCCACTGATGCTTAACGCCGTATGGTAAACTTGAATGTCGCAGTCGTCCGCCGACGCGAATCATTCCATCGTCCAAAAAGGGATTTAACGCAGAAAATCTTTTACAGTACTCACCGGACTCGATCATGGCTACCTCCTTACCAAAATGTTGCAACTGAACCAACCTGATGATGGCTTTCAACGAGTGGCGCATTTCAAGCACGGTTGGAAACCGCGCGACGATTCGCTTCATGGCCACCTTCTCCTTTGCATTCCGGCAAAAACGCAAAACGTATGCCAGAACTCGTTGCAGCTTCCTGAAGGACTCGTACTTGGTGAATACTGGCAACCTCTCCAAAGTTACCACCGCAGATGTTGCAGCGACTTGCCGCAACTCCGGAACATCTTCATCAGACAGTGGTTCTGGTGCCACCACTTGATACTCTTCACTACGTAAGAACAATGGTCCGTTCCACCAAAGATCGTTCTTGCCTAGAACTTCGGCAGACTGACCACGTGACACTACGTCAGCTGGATTTTCCAGTGTATTCACATACTTCCACTTGAACTGATGTCCGGTAGAGTTAATCTCACTAACCCGGTTCCGCACAAACACTTCTAAATGCTCCGGGTTCTTCGCTAGCCATGCTAGCACCACTTGATTGTCCGACCACAACGAAATGTCTTGAAAGGGCAGCGCTAATGCTGCCAACACTTTCTTCACCAATCTATGCAGCAAAAGCGCTGCTAAAAGTTCCTTTCTTGGAATGGTCAACACTGTTTTCGGAACGATCTTCGATTTGGCACATAATAACTGCACCACAGGAGCTTGGCCAGGTACAATTGACCTGATGTACACACAGGCACCATAGGCTTCCAAAGTTGCGTCACCAAAACCGTGCAACTCAAATGCAACGGCCCCAGTAACAACCACGTGACAAGGGATTCGAAGATTGGTAACACTTCTTAATGCACTCAGGAATTCATCACACCTCTTCTTCAGATTACCAGTAAGCTCTTCATCCCATTCCAACTCTTCTTTCCAGATACTCTTCATTAAAAGTTTGCCGATAACGATAACCGGCGCCACAAGACCCAATGGGTCGAACATTCTCGATATCAGCGACAGCACTTGCCGCTTGGTTGCTCTATTTTCACTCATTGTTGGAAGGGATACAAACTGCAAAGCGTCCATTTTTGGGTTCCACATTAGTCCCAACGTTTTAATTACTTCACTTGAACCACTTTCATCGATGCTGACAAGCTCGTCCCGATCGCCTTCCGGAATCCGCTCCATCAACACAGGATTGTTGGAAGCCCACTTGTGCAAATGAAATCCACCTGCCTTGAGTAGTTGGATCAACTGCACTTGAGCCTCTTTTGCTTCGTTCAAACTATCGAACCCGAACAAAGCGTTGTCCACATAGAAGCTATTCTTCACAATGTCAGCAGCAACAGGATACTTGGAGCCTTCATCGAGAGCCAACTGCAAGAGTGCCCGCGTTGCCAAAAACGGGGCGGAAGCTGTGCCGTAGGTGACCGTTGTCAGCTCTAGGACACGTAGCGGATCCGATGAACTCTTCCTCCAAAATATTCGACACAACGGCGTATGCCGCTGATTGACCAGAACCTGCCTGTACATCTTGGCCACGTCAGTAGCCATCACATGTAATGGAAGGCGAAACCGAAGACAGATAGACTGCAGGTCGCATTGTATGTTGGCTCCAATCTTCATAACGTCGTTGAGCGACCGGCCAGATACCTTCGCAGAGGCATCAAACACCACACGGCACTTAGTAGTGGTATTCGATGGCCGCAGCACAGCATGATGAGGTAAGTACCACTTGATGATACCTGCTGGATCCTTACTTATGTCCACTTCCTTACAGTGACCAAGACTCTCATACTCGTCCATGAAGTCCTGATACTGCTTCTTCAAATCTGGATGCTGCGAAAGCTTACGCTCCAGCGCATGGAACCTTCGCAATGCGAGTGATCGAGAATCACCCAATTCGCTAACGGACTCCTTCAAAGGCAGCTCGACGATGTACCGACCGGAAGCATCTCTACGATGAGTCGCATTGAAGTGCTCTTCACACTCCTCCTCTTCACTGCCATGCTTGTCGGCACCAATCACATCTTCTATTTCCCAAAAGCGTTGAATGGACTGGCTTAATTCGTCCATCGTGACTGTGTGCGAGTAAACTGCTTCATCAGCTAACGCACCTTCTTCAAACACTCCACCAATAACCCAACCAAATTGGGTCTCACGCAAAACGGGAAGATTATCAGCCAACGTAATTTCTCCGGGCATCATCAACTTCAGGAACCATTCATTACCCAGGAGCATGTCCACTTTACTTGGTTGGAAAAACTTCGGATCGGCTAGCTGAACGCCAGCGGGAAGCTCCAATGCGCTGATATTGATAACCGACGAAGGAAGATCTGATGTTACCTTATCAGTTACCAAACACTTGACCTTGGCGTGGAAATCTTTGTACCTTGACGAGAGATGTACCACACCACAATTAGACGACCGAGTCTGCGTGCTATTCACCCCAAACATCGTGACGTTCGAGGAGTTCAACTTCAAGCCCAACATGTTTGCCATCGCTCGTGAAATCAAATTCACTTGAGAACCACTGTCCAACAATATTCTGCATGGATGTGGCTTGTAGCCTTTGTCCATAACGTCCACTACTGCTGTGAGAAGCAGCACTTGCTGCGAGCGGGTAGCCAGACTGGAACATGTGGCTGTCGTCGAAGTCGATGGTGTTGGTTCTTGCTCTACAGCCGGCTTTGGGAGCGGCTGGCTTGATGGTTCTGGAACTTGCTTGGGCTTCTCTTCGGCGTGAAGGAGACTATGATGCCGACGTTTGCACTTCAGACAGGATTTGTCCGAAGAACAGTCGACTCCACGATGACCTCTTTTCAAACAATTGAAACATACGTTTCGCTCCCTCACCTTAATCAATCTTTGCGGAACAGGAATGGCCTTGAATTCAGCGCAATTATGATTGGCATGTGCCTTTCCGCAAAAATCACACTTAATTTCCGTCTCGCTTGAAGAAACGGCTGCATGGATTTTCTGCAACGACGGCTTGCTGGCTACAGACACAGACTTAACAGGAACTGATGATGATTTCTGATTACTGGCCTCGACCCTCTCCAAGATGAAAGTCTGCTCCTTCAAGAATGCCAGCATCTCGCCGTAATCGGGAAGCTCACCGTGCTTAATGGTTGACTCCCACATGTGGCGCACATCGTTATGCAACGCTGCAGCCAACAGATGGATTACGAAATCCTCTCCTACACCATCGAAGTCTCGCTCCAGGAATTTGAGACCCTCCACATGCTTATTGCACTCGTCCATCAGACTACGAAGCTCCAAATGACTCTTCTTCGTCATGCGTTTGAGATTCAGCAGACCATGAATGTGAGAGTCGATAGCATGACGCTTATTATCGAATCTCTCTTCCAGAATTTGCCACGCGTGGGCGTAATTGCCTTCGTTGATAGTCTTGGCATCAATGAGACCTGCTGCGCTACCAACTAGGGCCTTGTCCAGATGGTACAACCACAGATAACAGATGTTTATGTCCGATTGTAAAACTGTGTAAGACAATTAATGGTGATTTTAAGTGGCAACACAAGTAGCAACATCATGGTGGCGCTGTTATCGCTAAGTTCCCATGGTAATGTCTGTGGTGAATATGAAACATTTCAAGATACTTATATTCACCACTGATTGCAGCAATACGTTGTGTGGCGGCGCTAGTGTTTTCAACGTGTTTTAGTTTGAATATTTACACAAGTTTTCAGAAGTTTTTTGTTCTAACATAAACATCTGTTATCTGTGGTACAACTTAACTGCCGGCGGATCTGGACCCTTGTCCACGAGATCCTTGAACATGGCCTTGAACTTAGGCCAGCTTTCATAACGGCCATCAAATGTGGGAACCGGCATGCGAAGTGGTTGATGGATTATAACCGGTGCCTGCTGATTCCTCGCGTCTGCATTAACAACAGCAGCTGCGTTGATCCTGTTGAGCTGATCCTCCAACAAAATTGCAACGGAATCGTGAAGGATATCGAACTCCTCGTACTGCTGCTCATGCTGCTCGTAGTCATCATTCGAAACCACGTTAGTGATTTGATCGTGTGCATCGTTGTAGTCCTTATGGGCAGCTTCCAACTTCCTCATGTACACTTTGATCTCAGCCTCCGTGAGCTGGACCACTTCCTCTTCATTTGGGCGAATAGTATTAAGGATACGAGAAACCTTACCTTTGGCTGCGCCACGACGGCGGACGAGTCTCTGCATGTTCTCCATGGTGGCCAACTTTTCAGTCAACCTGAACTTCTTCTTCTGCTTCTTACTTGATGGAGTGGAGGAATCCAGAGTAGACTGTCCAAGTACAGAACTTTCTCCGGATTTTCCGATTTGCTGCTGCTTCGAATCACAATTTTCCGGCATACCACCGGGGATACTGCATCAAGTCAAGCCCTATACTCGACGATGGTTGGGAACACAGCCAAGTCTATGCTCACGCAACCGGACACTAATCGGCACAAGTGACCGAACCGAAACTCGGATTTCGAAACAACGCACTTTTCCGGAATGACACCGCGGACACCACTTCAAGCCAAGCCCACTGCTCGGCGTTGGTTGGGAACACAGCCAAGTCTATGCTCACGCAACCGATTTCACTAACTAATGGACACAGTGGCCAATCCGGAACACCAAGGCTTCACAATTCGTTTCTTCGCTTAGCGGGGGTGTATTCCCCAGGAGTTGAGCACTTAATTGCTCGTAACACCACTTTTCTTCGATGGCTTAAACCATCAGCACATTTTCCAAAATGGCGACAACACACCACACTTCTCTTCAACAAAATGGCGGTGTCGCTCCACTACTTCACTTCTTCAATGGCGGCCATTTTGCTCACACCATTATAGTTTAAATTTTCCGACTTTTTCGGAATCGCACTTCACTATTCTACTTCCTGGTTCTGCATCCGGTTCCGGAACAGTCGGAAAGACACTTTACCACGCGCGATCCGGTTCGACTGGACCAAATTATGTACGAGAGTGGACTGTATTTCTTAAAAAACTTCAACATAGGCGGACCGACGAATCTCCGAGACGACCACTTAACCAGGGAACCGATACCGGATGAAAACACTTGCTTAACAGTTCAAACTTATATTTACAAACTATTTACATAACCTTAGTTAAAACGGAATTCACTTTGAATCTTAAAGTTGCAACGACACGTCTTAACACGTTGGAAGCACGGCGAACAAAGATGTCTTCCAATCGCGGGTAGAAAACATCCTCAAAATTTACGCGCTCATTTTTTGCGCGCTCGTTTCGTGCGGCTGCGGCTGGTTGCATCACACGATGTCCTTTCGTGCATCACGCAACTCAGCAGGCTGCGGCTGGGCGATGCACTGACAAAAAATTCATTCGGGGCGAACGGCTCGAACACTTGGTAATGACAGTTCGATGTCTTCTATACTAGATATACCACTTGCCAGCAGCTGGAAGTGGGTACAACTTTTCAACTCGCTTTCCCTTCGGAGTTCCACATATGTTATGTGCCGGTAGTCTTGCAACATGCCCTGCCCAGCGCACCCTTCCGGCTTTCGCAACCTTCTGGATACTGGGTTCGCCGAAGAGCCTAGCGAGCTCGTGGTTCATTCTCCGCCGCCACACACCGTTTTCCTGTACTCCGCCAAAGATCGTCCTAAGCACCCTTCGTTCGAACACTCCAAGTGCTTGCAGGTCCTCTTCCAGCATGGTCCATGCTTCATGTCCATAGAGGACCACCGGTCTTATAAGCGTTTTGTACATGGTACATTTGGTGCGAGGGTGAATCTTTCTCGACCGCAGCTTCTTCTGGAGCCCATAGTAGGCGCGACTTCCACTGATGATGCGTCTCCGTATTTCACGACTAACGTTGTTATCAGCCGTTAACAAGGATCCGAGGTAGACGAACTCATCAACCACCTCAAAAGTATCCCCGTCTATCGTAACACTGCTTCCCAGGCGGGCTCTGTCGCGCTCGGTTCCGCCTATCAGCATGTACTTTGTTTTTGACGCATTCACCATCAGGCCGACTTTTGTCGCTTCACGTTTCAGGCGGGTGTACAGGTCTGCCACCGTTCCAAATGTTCTGCCGACAATATCCATATCATCCGCGAAGCAAACAAATTGGCTGGATCTTGTGAAAATCGTACCTCGGTTATTGAACCCGGCTCTCCGCATGACACCTTCTAGCGCGATGTTGAACAGCAGGCACGAAAGTCCATCACCCTGTCGAAGTCCCCGGCATTCCTTGTTGAGTGCTCGCCCGAGTCAGTCGACTATCGCGCTTTGTGATCTACGATCAATCGAAGTTTATTTTTCCCAAGTGTTTTTCCCAAGTTTATGGGTTTTTTCGCTGGCCGATTGAAAATCATACCGCCGATAGTGCACCCGCACAAGGAGCAGCTACCATTGGCCGAGCCCAGATTGGTAGACTGAACATCTTTAACATCATCATTACCACCAGCATTAATCGGTGGCGATAATACCACAAGAGGCATCATCAAAATCGCACCACGTGGTAGAACAAAAGCGATCGGCGTCATCATTCCATCGCTTCAAACCAAGCTGCAGAAATAGACGATCGCACCACGCCGGTACATCTGTCCTCGCAGCGCAGCTACAACAGCAGAAAGGAGATTGTAGGTATTGTTCCTCTCCAGTCGCATACCATCCGCACTACTTGGTTGCTGTTAGTCTCCGTTGTTTGAGTGATATTCCCACAGTGGTCTCGAAGTGTACTTTCGCTCAATTAATTGATATATTTTTGATTTTTTTTTCAAAACATTTTGTTGAAGTAAATTTCACACACCGAGTGACACAGTGGTCTCGGAGTGTTTTATTGCGCAATTTTTTTTTGTTTTTTTTTCTTTATATTTTTTTTGTATATATTTTTATTTTTTTTTTATATTTTTTTTTATTATGAAATATTATTTTCTGTAAATATTTATTTTTCATTAATATATTTTTTTCTTTTGTTTTGTTTTTTTTTTTGTTATTATTATTATTTTTTTTTCTCTCGTTAATATCTTTTACACTATTAGGAATTTCTCGCCAAACTAGTTGTAGTACGTGAGTTGGTTTTTATTTAATTCCTTTGGCAATAGTGTGATCAAATTAAGTGAAGTTAATTCGCTCATTAGCGCTGTGTTGATCTCCCTTTGCGGTAGAGCAAAAATTGCTCCGCAATGGAACCAAATGATACTGGCGGGGGCACGCCGGAATATTTAGTCTCTTCTGACGATGAGTTAGTTTTGGGTCAGATGAATAAAATTCTGAAAACCCAACACTGTGAGGCCATGGAGACCATCGATGATGGTACTCCTTCTCCTCCTTTATCTCCTTCAGCTGTGCCTTCAGAACACTCAGGTACTGCATTGTCAGGAGATGTTACGGTTAATCTCTCTGTTCATGACTCACCGCATTCGTCTCAAAAGCAAACGGTTACTAATTCTGGTCTGCTTGGCAGTTCAAGCCAATCCAATGCGTTTTCCCCCTCTGGTTCCTCATTGAACCCGGCACCCCCCCGCCATAAAGCTTACCCACCCGGATCTAAGGGTCCCTTTCTGGTTTTCTTTCGGCCCAAAGCGAATGGAAAACCGTTGAACAAACTCCAAATTGAAAGGGATCTGGCAAAATCGTTTCGAGGTATCCTCGAGATAGATTCACCCAGCCGTGATAAGTTGCGTGTCACCGTCAGTGATCGCGACCAGGCGAACAAAATTGCTGCCTTTGAGCTCTTTTCGATGGAGTACAGAGTCTACATTCCCAGTCGCGAGGTCGAATGTTATGGAGTGGTCACGGAGCACAATTTGACTCGCGCAGACATCATGTCGGGAGCTGGTGGGTTTAAAAATCGTGCCGTTCCGCTGGCTCCTGTTCTTGATGCCAATCAAATGAACAAAGTGTTGCCTGATGGCTCAAAACAGCCGTCAAATTCGTTCCGTGTAACCTTCTCTGGTTCGGCCTTACCAAGCGTCCTCGTGATTGGGCGTCTTCGGTTACCTGTTCGTCTCTATGTACCGACGGTTATGCACTGTGAAAAGTGCCGGCAGTTGGGCCACACTGCACCTTACTGCAGCAACAAACCACGTTGTAGTAAGTGTGGCGAACAACATGCCGAAGGTTCCTGCAATATGGAGCCAAAATGTACCTCTTGCGGCCAAGCTCCTCACGAACTCAGTGCATGCCCGAAGTACATAGAGCGGGAGAAACATACCATAAACTCTCTGAAACAGCGGTCCAGACGTTCTTATGCAGACATGCTGAAAAAGATCGCTCCGACTGTTGCTCCATCGGCCCATACCTTTCAAAGTAGCAATATCTTCGCATCCCTGCCGGATAACGACCAATGCTCTGACTCTGAGGATGGAGAAGAGTATACAATAATTGAGACAGGGACGAAAAGGAAGCGTGCTGTTACAAAACGGCGCTTGAAGCAACAGGCTTCTCAGAACGTCCCTGTTGATCAAAACGCTTCTTCAAAGCCTTTGACTAAATCAAGAAATGGCGGAATCACCAAAAAGGGGTCACCTCCAGGCTTCAAGTTTTCAGTTGGAGAGTTTCCGTCACTTCCGGGAACTTCTAAAACCCCAGTTGTCCCAGTTTTTTGCCCAGAAGAACAACCAATTCGTCAGCAGGAGCGAAATAATGCTTCCGGAAAACTGACTCTTTCTGGGATAGTGGATTTCATTTTCGAAATGTTTCAATTCTCACCCGAAACGAGGAACCTGCTCAACATGGCACTTTCCTTGGTGAAACCTTTTCTGAAGCAAATAGCTTCAAAGTGGCCGATTCTTGACTCGTTTATATCTTTCGATGGCTAATATGGTCAATGAGGTCGGAGATATGATCGAAGTGCTACAGTGGAATTGTAGAAGTGTTATGAAAAATATGGAGGCGTTCAAATTTTTAGTTCACAGCATTCGCTGCGACATATTTGCTCTTTGTGAAACCTGGCTCACTTCTGATAAAACTGTCTCTTTCCACGATTTCAATATTATTCGTCTGGATCGAGGGGATGGATACGGAGGGGTGCTCTTGGGGATTAATAAACTCCACTCCTTTTACAGAATCGACTTCCCCTCGATGACAGGCATTGAAGTAGTTGCATGTCATATCACAGCTCGAGGTAAAAGCCTCAGCATAGCCAGTGTATACATACCGCCAAATGCTAGAGTATCTCGCAGAGACCTTGCGGCAATATGCGAAGCTATGCCTGCGCCATGGTTGATCCTAGGAGATTTTAATTCTCACGGTACAGCCTGGGGGTCACCGAGGGACGACAATCGCGCAACATTGATATATGATCTTTGTGACTACTTCAATCTGACAATTTTAAACACTGGGGAAGCAACTCGTATAAAACCTCCAGATCCCCCAAGTATGTTAGACCTCTCAATCTGTTCGAATTCATTATCATTGGATTGCATGTGGAAAGTAATTCAGGATCCCCATGGTAGTGATCACCTGCCTATCAAAATTTCAGTTACCAATAATCCGTGTCGAACACACCAGATCGACGTAGCGTATGACCTCACGAAGCATATCGACTGGGGAAAATATGCTGAATCGATCTCCGTAGGTGAGCAATCGGTCGAGATACTTCCTCCGCTGGAAGAATATCAATTCTTATCCGCGTTGATTATGAACAGTGCTCTTCAAGCTCAGCGTAAACCGGTTCCAGGATCTTCAGTACGACGTCGGCCACCCACCCCGTGGTGGGATGGCGAATGCACCGGAGTCTATCGTGAAAGATCAGATGCGTTTAAAGAATATCGGAAACGTGGCACGCGCGATAACTACGATCGGTATTGTTCTCTTGACCGCAAGTTCAAGAGCCTCGTGAAAGCGAAGAAACGCGGTTACTGGAGGAATTTCGTTAATGGTCTATCACGGGAAACGTCGATGCGAACTCTTTGGACGGTCGGAAGAAGAATGCGCAATGCGGTATCGGTAAATGAGGATCGTGAAAGCTCTTCTCGATGGATATTCGAATTCGCGAAGAAAGTTTGCCCGGATTCTGTCCAAGTGCAAACGATCACACGAGATTATCCAGACGAAAGAAATGAAATGGACTCACCTTTTTCGATGGCAGAATTCTCACTTGCTCTCCTTTCATGTAACAATTCTGCCCCAGGTATGGACAGGATTAAGTTCAACTTGCTCAAAAACCTCCCAGACGTCGCGAAGAGGCGCTTGTTGAACTTATTCAATGCATTCTTGGAGAGCAACATTGTTCCGGATGATTGGAGACAAGTGAGAGTTATTGCCATCCAAAAACCAGGAAAGCCTGCTTCGGACTACAACTCGTACCGTCCTATTGCGATGTTGTCGTGTCTTCGGAAGTTGTTAGAGAAGATGATTCTCTTTCGGCTGGACAAATGGGTTGAATCGAATGGCCTTCTCTCAGATACTCAATTTGGATTCCGCAGAGGCAAAGGAACGAGCGATTGTCTTGCGTTGCTTTCTACAGAAATTCAACTGGCCTATGCTCAAAAAGAACAAATGGGCTCAGTCTTTCTGGATATTAAGGGGGCTTTTGATGCAGTTTGCGTAGATGTCCTTTCAGATAAACTCCACGAGTGTGGACTTTCTTCGATTTTGAACAACTACTTGTACAATTTGTTGTCTGAGAAGTATATGTTTTTCTCACATGGAAACTCGACAACTTTGCGAATAAGTTACATGGGTCTCCCCCAGGGCTCGTGTTTAAGTCCTCTTCTTTACAATTTTTACGTAAGAGATATTGATGATTGTCTCATGAGAAATTGCTCGTTAAGACAGCTTGCGGATGACGCCGTTGTTTCTGTTACAGGACCAGAGGCGGACGATTTGCAAGGACCGTTGCAAGATACTCTGGACAATTTGTCCGCATGGGCTGTGAAGCTGGGTATCGAATTCTCTCCGGAGAAAACTGAGTTAGTTGTCTTTTCTAGGAAGCGTAATCCTGCGGATCTAGAGCTTCAATTCATGGGTAAGGAACTCTCTCAAGGTTTATCACATATGTATTTAGGGGTCTGGTTTGATTCCAAATGCACCTGGGGAAAACAAATAAGATATCTGTATCAGAAGTGCCAACAACGAATCAACTTCATGCGTACACTCACAGGAACATGGTGGGGAGCCCACCCGGATGATCTGATAAAGCTATATCGCACCACGATTCTGTCGGTTCTTGAATACGGTAGTTTTTGCTTCCAATCCGCCGCGAAAACACACATTCTGAAGCTTCAGCGTATTCAGTATCGCTGTCTTCGGATCGCTTTAGGCTGTATGAACTCGACTCATACCATGAGCTTAGAGTTATTAGCAGGAATACTGCCTTTATCAGATCGGTTCGTGGAATTGTCGTTAAGGTTCCTCATCCGCTGTGAAGTGTTAAACCCGTTGGTAATTGAAAATTTTGAGAAGCTAATCGAACGAAATCCTCAAACAAGATTCATGACATTGTACTACGCGTACATGACTCTGGAGGTTAACCCTTCTTTGAATCTTCCCAATCACGGTTGCTTCCCTGACTTCTCAAGTTCCGCTGTAGTTTTTGATCTGACCATGAAGCAAGATATCCGTGGAATACCAGATCTGCTTCGTTCGGAGCAAATACCAAAAATTTTTGCAAGCAAGTTCGGTCACGCCAGCTGCGATAAAAGGTTTTACACAGACGGGTCAAAAACAAATGATTCCACTGGATTTGGTGTATATAACGAGTTTCATAGCGCCGCATATAAACTTCAGAACCCTTGCTCCGTGTATGTCGCAGAATTAACGGCTATACATTACGCATTAGAGCGAATTGCCTCTCTTCCCTCTGATCAATATTTCATTTTTACGGATAGCCTTAGCTCCATAGAGGCTATTCGTTCAATGAGGCCGGTAAAGCACTCTCCGTATTTCCTCGGTGAAATACGATCTACATTGAGTGCTCTATCGAATGAATCATATACTATCACCTTGGCCTGGGTCCCTTCGCATTGCTCGATTTCGGGCAATGAGAAAGCGGACTCGCTTGCCAAGGTGGGCGCTATGGAAGGCGATATTTATGATCGACAAATCGCCTTCAATGAATTTTTTTCAATGGCTCGTCAACATGCATTGGTCAGCTGGCAACAAAAGTGGGATGCCGGAGAGTTGGGCAGGTGGTTACATTCCATTCTCCCGCGGGTATCGAAGAAGCCGTGGTTCAAGGGGTTGGACTTAAGCCGAGACTTTATTAAGGTAATGTGTCGTCTTATGTCCAATCACTACTCTCTAGGCTCTCACTTCTATCGAATAGGGCTCACAGATAGCAATCACTGCAGCTGCGGTGCAGGTTACCAGGATATCAACCACGTAGTTTGGGAATGCCCCGAATACGGTTTTGCCAGATCTGATTTTTGTGCATCCCTCAGGGCACAAGGGAAACCAGAAAAGGAAGACATTAGAGATGTGTTGGGTAAACTTGATTTTGTGTACATGAAGCTGATGTACAATTTTTTGAAACAAGCTAACATCATTGTTTAACTCCCCTTTCTTGTCGGTCCACTTGTCCACCTTGTGTCCCCTCGAAACCCGTCTTTTTGTATCGTTACAGGTTGTCATTGTCCACTCAACGTCCGACCAGCAGCAAAGCAAACACGTCACAACTTAAAGCTGCTGAATGTCAACGGAACGATCCCATTGTCCTTTCCCATCCTTGAAATTATTGTTACCCCTAACCTCGACCAAACCGCGAGTTTTTCGGTTCCCCAAAACTAACATAGAAAATTAAGAAACCACCATGAATTTGTAAATAAAATCAAAAGAACTCGGCTCCGTAATGCCTAATGGCGCATGAGCCTAATAAATAAATGATTAAGTAAAAAAAAAAAAAAGTCCCCGGCGGGATTCGAACGAACTGGAATGTTCACCCGAAATCTTCACGCTATTCTGCACACCGTCCATCGTTGCTCTTATTAGTCTTGTGAGCTTCCCGGGAAAGCTGTACTCGTCCATTATTTTCCATAGCTCTTCGCGGTCGATGCTATCATAAGCCGCTTTGAAATCGATGAACAAGTGATGCGTTGGGACTTGGTATTCACGGCATTTCTGGAGGATTTGCCGTACAGTGAAGATTTGGTCCGTTGTCGAGCGGCCGTTGATGAAACCAGCTTGATAACTTCCCACAAACTCATTTGTTATTGGTGATAGACGGCGGAAGATAATCTGGGATAGCACTTTGTAGGCGGCATTCATTCGCACGATAGTTTTCACATTCCAGTTTGTCGCCCTTCTTGTAGATGGGGCATATGACCCCTTGCTTCCACTCCTCCGGCAGCTGTTCCGTTTCCCAGATTCTGACAATCAGCCGGTGCAGACAGGCTGCCAACCTCTCCGGGCCCATTTTGATGAGTTCAGCTCCAATACCATCCTTACCAGCGGCCTTGTTATTCTTGAGCTGGTTGATGGCATCCTTAACTTCCCTCAATGTGGGGGCAGGTTGGTTTCCTTCATCCGCCGTGCTGACGTAGCCACTTCCTCCGCTGTCGTGACCCTCGGCGCCTGTGTTCTCCGTGCCATTCAGGTTCCCCTATGCTTAAAGGATTAAAATTATGGTAAAAAGCAACCTCCCAAAATTTGAAATGATTTGGAAGAAATTTGACTGTGCACACGCCATTTGAAGTTTGTATGGAGATTACTATGGAAAACGCCAACCTTTTGTGTTCAGCCCTCTATCTCTTCTTCATACTATTATATGGAAAAGTGAACACACTCTTCTCATGTGAAATTTTTCCAGCTACAACTTTGCCGAAGACCACATTTTGATTGGACGTCAGGAAAAATTGTTATTCATCATCATAAAGTGGGTTTACCTTCTGTTAGATTCACCAACTATTCGGCAGGCAACAGTGGTGCTCCTGGCGGGAAGAATAGATCAAATTAATCCTGGCTACTATGTTCTACAGCAAAAAAGCAGTGCTGCTCTGAAAGTATTTGAATGATCATCTCAGCATGGTTTAGACTCTGGAATCAAGAATAACAAATTATCCTTACGTCCAAACAAAATGTGGTCTTCGGCAAAGTTGTAGCTGGGAAGATTTTACATGAGAAGAGTGTGTTCGCTTTTTCATATATTATTATGACGAGCAGATAGAGGACTGAACACAAAGGTTTTGGCTTTTCCATAGTAATTTTCATATAAACTTCAAATGACGTGTGCACAAACAAATTTCTTCCAAATCACTTCAAATTTTGGGAGAATGATTTTCATCATAACTGACACCGTTCAAGCATAGGGGAGCAAAAACTTCAAAATTTGCATCAGTCTAATGGACACCCTCAGCACTCGTAGAGATGTCGCCAATGCTGTTTTAGTATCCGACATTCTTCAGGGCCGTGTTGATTGCCCTTAAATTCTGCAGCAGATAAATCTCTACGTCCAGCCAAGACTGTTGCGGAACAACGCGTAGCTGCATCCTCGCACTTCCAGGACTAATTACGGAATGAACAGTGCAATTACAGGCTTGCAAAGAGTATTCAATAGGGTGGCAACTGATTTTGATTTTAATGTGTCCCGTGATTTGCTTCGCTATAGGTTTTCTAACTCTTTAGGGTAGACAGTAAGATTGTGTTTTTTTATTGTTTTAATGTTAACGACAACAATTAATACATCATTGGGGCTAGGAGCCTGTTGATGTTCAAATAAATAAATAAAAACTGCGTATACAGTTAAACAGACTGTGCGTGCTCGGTAAAAATAATTACCGAAATCGATCAGTAATTTATGAAATCACAGATATTTCGGTAAACGAGCGGTTTCTGACAGCGTGCCATTAATAATTTTACAGAATTTCGGTAAATTATCGTTGACATACCAACAAATTACCGAAAATTCTGTGAATCGACAATATTACCGAAACCCATAAAATATTCAGCTGATATTTCGGTAATTAATCTCTTACATACCGAAATCGATAGTTCTGGATGTTGGCAACATCGAATTGTCATTTGTTTTCTGTGGTGTGCAGTGGAATTTTCTTTCTGAAGAGCCAGATCAGAAACGCATCCTACTTTTTTTTAAGTTTGTGCACATGTAATTACGATAAAGGTAAGTGAAAAATAGCCTCTGAATGTCTAACGAGTAAAAAACATATATTTATTTATGCAGTTCTGTCCGCTCAATTCATGCGGATCACCAAATTTACGTTGTGAGAGGGAAACATCGTCAGGATTATGGCGTTCCAAGGAAACATCGGTGACACAAATGTGCAAAAATGATTCCTTACTGTGGATTCTGAACACTCGATTGCTACGCGGCTTGTGTACAATAGTAATTAGTTCATTATGCCAACGATAATAAATTATGAGTTTGCTTAATTTCGCCTATTTTGTTGTTTTTCTTGCTGAGCATCCTGCGACGAATTACAGATATTCGGTAAAGGATTACCAAACATTCGGTTATTTTGACAGCTGCGCATCAAAATGGAAATTACCGAAAGTTCGGTGATTCTTTCGATTACCAAACCGGTTACCGAACGGTCAGCTGTTGAGATTTCGGTAAATGAGTTACCGAATTCGGTGATTTGGTCTAAGTGTGTAACGTAAAGCTGAAAGGCGATGGTGGTGCTGTCCTAGATTGGTGATTAGTGCAATCTTTTCGAAGTTGATAGTACAGTCATCTCTCCCTTACTCGATATTGAAGGGACCATCGAGTTAGGGAGGTATCGAGTTACAGAACACAAAAGCAGTGCAACTGCGTTTCAAGGGACTATCGAGTTAGCCATGAACACCAACTTTTACTATGGTTCTCTAACTCGATATCGAGATACGGAATATCGAGTAAGGGAGAGTTAACTGTAATAACTTTACAAGAAAGATCACCACAATAATTTTACTGATAAGATTTTGGCAATTCAAAGCACAGGAAATCGTAAGTATTCATTTCAATTCGCAAAACTTTCGCAAAATGTGGAGTTATTTAATCACCAATCGGATGTGGCCAAAAATGTACCTTGACAAAAAAGCTCTCAGTTGATAACCGCGGAGGTGTTTATAAAAACACCCAGCTGAGAAAAAGACTCTTTCTCAGTTGGGATGTAATGCCATGAAAAAGAAGAAGCAGAAGAATGAGGATGAACAGTAGACAAAAAGTTGTTTCTTGTTTAATCTTTCTTGAGAAAAAAAAAACTATGATCAGCTTGTTCCACTTCACTCGTAATTGTTTTAACAAATATGACGTATCTTGTGATGTATAGGACATTTATGTGATTATTGATATGATAATTGTTGTGATAATTGTTTTAATATTAAATTCTAACCAAAAAAAATAAAACTATTAATGATTTATTACAAAATCATATTGATTGATAGGAGTCTGCAATCAACTTTCATTACGAACCTATAAAAATGAACAATCTAAATGCTTCTCACAGCTCCTAAATATCAATACTGTGCATTTATATGATGAAAATGTGACAAAACTGCAATTTTCTTCTCAAAAAAGTAAAATATTTTGTCTAAGAAAATTATTCCGTTTTTGTCACGGTTCCGTTTTTGTCAACTGAAAATCGCCGATCGTGTTGATAAAAAGGGAACATACCTGTAAAATGAATTTTTGTAACAGCCCTGCAAGTTCATTAATGCACTCTTGCTTCAGTGCACGTGTGTTCATGATGCACATATTTGACACTTTCTGCTTGCCTTTTCCGAGAGCCTTCGCGTGAACATCGCCTACCACATCATATGAAAGGAACCCACTTATCTTTTAAAACGATATTCGATTAATTTGTATGGGACCTATCTCTCTACAATAGATTGAAGCATTCCAGACCAGCAGATTGAGAAAAAATCGGCCTTACCAAAGTGTGTTGTGTTTGTAGCCTCATCGGAGGTAATGAGATAGGTACTTACGAATCGCAATGCGTTTCGAAATATGAGCTAGGTCCTTTTCACATGTTTCAGTAGATTTTCAGTCGTGCCCCGTGGTCAACGCTTCGTTTAGCATGGATTTCCGTTTTTTACTCGTTTTTAGTTGGTTTTAGTTGCAAAAGTTGCTGCAATTTGTAGAACTAGCACAGGAAAAACAATGAATAGTGCAGTGGTTGAAGAGAATGGTTTGAACCCGACAGTTTCGAAGTGAAAAGTGTCCACTTTCTTTGTTTCCGGATTTCCGACGATTTTTTTTTTTATCAAGAGTTCGGGTTTCTTTTCACTTTCCCCCTCCTGCTACCGTGAGTGAATCGAGTGAACGCCCCACGACGTGAACCGGAGTTGTTTTTGTTCATTCGACGTACACAAACGAACGTGCGGCGGATTCGAAGCGATTTTTTTTGTGTCCCGTCCGCCCTCAACAAGCAGCGAAGCAAGAGGAAGCAGTTTTCGACGGATTTGTGCTGTGGAGCAATCAGTGCTGTTTTCTACGATCGCTGGTTATTAATCATTCATTCGCGGCTGAGCCGTTCAAGTGCATAAACCTACGCAAGCCAACCCAGTGTTTAGTGGCGCGATAGTTTAGTTCTATTTTTGCTCCTACTGCCGGATTGATTTGGCCGGACAATTTGCGGCCATCAGGATGAGTTTCAGCAGCAGCGTTAGCTTGCCGGGGTTGGGCGAAATGGAGCAGATCATTTGCAGTCTGGAGCGGGGAACGCTAATCCAGAAGTTCTACCCCAGGCGGAAACCGGAAAAGAAAACGTTGATGCTCCGTCGGGAGACGCGACAGGTGAGTGGGCGGGCAGTCACTAGGCAGAATCGAGTAGTAAGTAGGGTGCGGCTTGTTTTTTCCGAATATTCTTAAAGCGTAAAATTCGTGTGCTGTTCTGAGAAATCATAAACGATTTATATGAGACAATGTGTCTTCAGTAGACTTGTTTATTTCGTCAACTTTGCTGGCGATGCCGTAGAGCTATTTCTTATTTTTTAAATTATGTCAATTACTGAAGTCTGCAAAAAAAAACACTGTGGTCAAATAACTATTACGGTTAAACTCGTGATTAGAAAAAAAAATACCTAAAAATGCATGTTGAAATTTCCGAATAAATAATAAAAATAATTTACATTAAGCTGACAAGAGACAAAATGTATCCACCAAATTAAAAACATTTCATTGGAACTCAAATAAGAAAAATAAAGTGTTTGTTAGACGTCCCTTTTTATGGCTGAGGAATATTTCTCAACTGTTTATGAAACAAATATTTAACACATGGACTAATATAGAATGTTGAATTAAGTTTAAAAATAAAAAAAAAATGTGACTATGCCGTTATAGTGCTGGCAGAAACGTAACTTCGCGGCGATGTGCGGAACACTGAACTATAACTATAACATCTATCGATGCGACTGAAGCAGTAGGAGTAGTTGTTTCCAAAGAGGAGGGGGCTCTAAAAGTTTTTTCGCCGACCAATTCCGTCTATGTTTGTGGAATCTATTTGAGACACAACAGAGATTCTGGTAAATTTGCCGCACATTCCGACTGTGTTGAGCAAACTATCAATAAAATAAGTTACGGCGATTCTGTGGTGATTGTTGGCGACTACATTTTTCCACATTTACTATTGTCATACGACGGCGATGAGGACTCCTACATTCCGGCTTTCTTTAACTGAGAACATGGTCGCTACTGGACTACAGCAGGTTTATAACGTTCGTATTTCTAATGGCAGATTACTCGACTTGGCTTTCGTGAATAGTAGTGACAGGCCTGAAAGCGAGTCACTTGTTCTGACCTGGTCACTAAAAAGTCACTATTTTCAACAAACACTCACTATAGTCACTTGTTTTATTATTTAAGTCTCTATTTTTGTGATCGCATCATAATGAAATTTAAGGTTGGGACAGCTTTTCAAACACAAACAGGAAGAAATTTATATATTTTTTATTATGGTTTGATTTGTATATCAAAGTGTTAAAAAAGATAGGGATTTCTAATTTACTTTCTGGAAAAATTCAATCAATATTTCGGAGACTTTTATACAAGAAAATACAAACATTTTTGTAAAAGATTTTGGAAAAACTTAAGATGCGTTTCTAGGCTGAGTTTTCTAGCCGAAATATTTAAATAAATTTTAGCGAAAATCAGGACAAATATCTGACAGACTTGCTGAATAAGGTACTGCGGGGCAAGTGGGTAAATGGGGTAAGTGAAAATTGGTATATTTTACTGAATATGTGAATTAACGTTTTAAACTCATGCGTAAACCTTTGAGGCCATTAAGAACATTACGATAGGTAAGAGATTTCAAAAAAATTTCAGCCATTATTGCATAATAGAGCGAAGTATTGTTAACTTGTCAACTATCACTCCGTAACAAGTTGGCGGAACTTTAACATTTTCAACGGAAAAAAGTTGCGGAAAATAATTTCATGTACCACTTCTAAGTTGTCCCCTCTGAAATTAGTTTAGTTTCAAAATTCTGTTAAGGGGTCATGCATAAATTACGTCACGCTCCAAGGGGGGGGGGGTCGAGCCAAGAGTGACAAGCCTTACAAAATTTTCGTAGGACTCATACAAAAAAGTGTGACAAAAGGGGGGGGGGGTCGAAAAAGTTGAAATTTAGCGTGACATAATTTGTGTACCATCCCTAATATGAATAAACATTAATTGTTAATACAAATTTTAATTAGTTTCTAAAGTGGATTCCCAGAAATTTATTTGTGGGACGATCGAGAAACGTGAGCCGAGCAGCTATGGGCCGAATTTATTGGCGTTACATTGTGGTGCAGGTCATGTCTTGTAGGACGTAACGCCAGCAAAAGTAAATTAATATATCGAGATAGTTGAACCACAGACAGTCTGTGGTTGAACTACATTTTGGATGAATATTTCGATTTTTTGTGTATAATCCGTTTGTCTTGTCTTATTGTTAATTAAAAAAACAAAACTTGCAGGTAAAAAACTAGCCATATGTCCATATGCTAAAATTCACCATGATAAAGAATTGAAAAAAAAAAAATCAAAATAAAAAAGTCATCCTTTATGATAACACATTTTAAAACTAGACAACAATTTACTTATTTTTACCTAAAATCAATGATTTAACGACGCTAAAAGGTGTTGTTTATAATCAAGCAAGTGGTAGATCGGAGAGGTTCGATGCGCAGCATTTCTTTCCAGAAGCAACAGGACCAATTTCACATATTTATTGTTAACTAGATAAAAACACATATTCAGCGTGTCTACTACCTGAAAAAACCTGGAATTATTTGAGAATTTAATACAACCTTGGATTCTATAACATTCCCCAGAAAACCATTCCCCCGAAACCCATTCCCCGAAACCCATTCCCCAGACTGTACCATTCCCCAGAATTTCACTCCCCAGAATGAACCATTCCCCAGAATGAACCATTCCCCAGAAAATTATATACTAAAGTATCTATTTAAAAAAAAAAACTTGAAAATTAAACTCCATACAAAGTTGTTTACAAGTACATGAGAAGATTAGCATTGGTGCTGCTAATTATGATAGATTAGTCTATGGGGAAACACAATATCCAATATTTATTTAAAAGAACACCGTGACATGCTCTATTACCGTGAGGTTAAAAAAAACTCAAGATTCAATCGATCAGATAAAAATAACGTATGATTATTTTCAAGTCTTTCATGTTTTATATAGTAGACCGTTTTATATACTTTGCATAAACAATATGATTCGAACCATTATGAAATATTTAACCATAGTTACAGTTGATGTTGTTAAACATACCAGTATTTCAAATACCGTGCATCTGACCCCGACTGCCGGGTCACATTTTGAAACATCTCTCTTTTGAACGAACGAAGCGCATCAAAAATAAAACTTTTCTATCAAACAACGTATTGAGGTTGGCATGATTGATTCGGGAAATAAAATATATATATTTCACTTCGCCATTTTGGAATTATAACTAAAACACGGTATTTGGAACACATAAGCAACCGTGCCCTAATACCGTGTGTTGGCACCAGGCGATTACATTCTAACATTATTTTTGTTTGTGTGTGCAACTTTAGTTCAAGTTTGTCATTGCTTTCTAAATACTACTTAATGTGCTAACGTTTGTGACGATCTTTAGAAAAATAAATAATATAATATGCTAGAAATCCACATAATTCCCAAATACACGGTATTAGGCAACACACGGAATTAGAGCAGGTCACGGTATACAACTCATCCTACTCTGCACAAAATAGAGCTACACCCTTCTTTCGGTATAGTAGTTTCCAAATGTATAATTTCACATGTGTGTCCAATTTTTATCAAATGTAGTGATGTATGCAGCTTTTCATCAATGTTTTAAGAAGGTGCATCATCTCTTACATTTTAGGGCTACACCGATTAGAATAAAGACGTTCGTAGTATCATATTATACGTTTCCGATGTAATGATTACGTAAACTCGGCAGAATAAAAACTTACTATTCTGCACATTAAAATGATACGCCCTTCTTTGCGTCAAGTCTAAATTACAAATGACTTGTTTAATTTTGCACAAAATAGTGATACACCCTTCTTTCAGTCTTATCCTGTTGACGATATAGACAAAATTTTCCGTAAGGATACCAAATGGCAAGAAGGCATTTGGCATGATTGATTAAATGATCAAGGACCATTTGATATAATGGTAATTTGGCCAATTACCATTTGGCATGACATGAAGAACATCCTTTTTGAAAAGGCTATGGCTGGATGGCAAATGGCTTTATACCAAATCATTTTATGCCAAGTGACCTTATGCTATATGGGCTCTCCATCGATATATTTTGCCTATATCATTATTGAGATAATACTGAAAGAAGGGTGCATCACTATTTTATGGGAATGTATTAAAAGAAGGGTGTATTATTATAATATGCAAAATACTCATGAATAGGGGGATTAGGGGCATATTGGACACATTAGGTAAATGCTTATTTTACATAGAATGGAAATATGTTTCTTTGCTCTAAAATTAAATCCACCGCTTCCTCCGCTTTGCTCATAAACTAATTTGAAGCTGAGAAAAAAATATAGTAGAATTTCAGAGGACAAATGAAGCAAAGCGTAAACTTTTATACCGTCAAAACGTTCATATACAATACAGATTTCGTACAGTTTATAAAGTTTTGCTGAAATATGCATATTCCCAGAGAGTAAGGGGGTGTCCATTTCGCCCCGTGTGTTCATTATGACCCTAACCCTCCTACCTACATATTTGTTTTGTCACATCAGACCTTAGCCTGTCACATAAGTGACTCTTCTTCCTCTTTTCTGGCGTTACGTCCCTACTGGGACAGAGCCTGCTTCTCAGCTTAGTGTTCTTATGAGCACTTCCACAGTTATTAACTGAGAGCTTACTATGCCAATGACCATTTTTGCATGCGTATATCGTGTGGCAGGTACGAAGATACTCTCTATGCTCTGGGAAGCCGAGAAAATTTCCAACCAGAAAAGATCCTCGACCGGTGGGATTCGAACCCACGACCCTCAGCTTGGTCTTGCTGAATAGCTGCGCGTTTATCGCTACGGCTATCTGGGCCCCCACATAAGTGACTCACGCAAAGCAATAATTAAAAAAAGAAAAAAATGGATATTCATATAGCTTTCTGGGGAATGTTACATTCTGGGGAACGATTTTCTGGGGAATGGTTCATTCTGGGGAACGGAATTCTGGGGAATGGTTTTCTGGGGAATGTTATAGAATCCAACCTTGAAAAAACCTGTAATTCTCAGGGATTTTGGCTACACTATGGGAAATTATTTTGAAGCAGTATTATATAGTAAAATATGTCGTTTTTTTGACATAAAATCTTTTCAATCAAAAAAAAAAATCTGCTTGCAGTGAATCCTGATGCAAAATTGATCTGTCACGGTTTCATCGTCTCCGCGAATTATTAGATTCGGCTGGTGCAGTTTTTGAAAAAAGTGTCTAGCAGAAATAAACGGTTTTTTCGTTCATAATTAAGAAAATTTGCAGCAAAATGTGTTCACTGTATTCTTTTAGTTTAGTTTAGTTTAGTTTTTAGTTTTGAGCAGAAAAACTGCTTTTGAAGTTTCGATGATGACGATGATTACGATGACGGAGCGTTGAACGTTAAAGTTTTTATTTTTAATACGATCAATCCCAGCCTTGATTTTTCCAACTCGCGTAACTTTTCAAAAGGACCTGTCTAACATTAAGAGGATCTCTTTGTTTATTTTCCCATTAATCAATAACTGAGCAAAATTAATCTCTTCAGTTGCGTTTATTGTATGAAACGCTATCTAAGGACATCGACTTTCGGTCCATAGTAAGAACTTCCCAAATGCTTCAGTATCGCACCGTTGTTATCGAAAGAGAGCGAGAGAGAAGAGAATCTCTCAATGTTAGATAGTTCTTCCTTTTTAAAAGTTAAAAAATATTTTGAATAAGTGTATGTCTAATGTATAAGCTACTGTCCAAAAATCTAAATTCCATTTTAAGTGAAAGGCTATTTTTTCATTAATATCGAATAGACTATTTTTCATACCTAACTTTGATGATTAAACGCACTTTCAGATTATTTTAGATTTGATATTTAACTATTACTAGTGGTCCCGGCAAACTTCGTCTTGCCATCAAGTAGGCTGTTGAAAACCACTACGAATCGTCCCATACAAAATGACAGTTCCGTTCATTCTCGTTATTCCGACTTTCCCGGTGAATATCCTGCAACTTTTATACACACAAACACGTCGGAACCCTTTACGAACAAAATGAAGAAAGAATTATCCAAATCCGCTGACCCGTTCGTAAGCCATTTCGTGACATACAAACACCTTTCCATTTTTATTTATATAGATTTGTCATGTGTTTTGGAGAATTTCTTAAACCTCGAATTTTTAAAACCCGGAGAAAACCTAGAAATATAAGGGAATTTAATTTCTGTAAATGAGTAGACACCTGATATTGCTTATCCTACGTTGTGATACGGTATAAATATTGATTCAGATGAAGGCTGATGTGGATAGAGCTCCGAACCAGTTACGAGGAAGCGTATATCCTAACAAATCAGTAACTTTAGAAAACTTATGTCGAGTTTTTAAATTCCTCAAGTTAAGCTGACACTGTGTTTTCATCTTCATCTGTGTTTCAAAGTAAATTTGAGAAAAGCTTATAGGACTAATTGCAATGATTTTCTGAAAGTCACAATAGTATTGAAATTTTTTGCATGTTCAGTCTCAAAATATTCTAAAGTTTCTCTTAGTTTAGATTTTTTTTTACCAAATCCGATGAAACGAATGTAAGTTGAAAGTTCCTGGCTTACATCTATTTCAGTCTCCTGTTCGCTTTACTTATTTTAAACAGTTGTTACCGTACGATTTTGAGGTCGATAGCTTTATTTGAAAAATACGTTTCAATCCTTCAATTTAACGGAAGCTTTAATAGAAATAAAAAAAAGCTTTATTCAATCTTATGTTAATGTTTTGGGAAGTTTCCCAATTTTATTTGCTATTTGTTAAAACTCTTTTTTCCATGGTAGCACAGGTGATCTACCGATTTACGAACGCCAGCTAAATTAAATTATTTGAAATTGGTTTAGTATTTATAAAGTTATGGTCGAACAAAAATTGTTGTTCGTAAAATAAGGATCGATAACCATTTCCACATCGACCATTTCCACAGTAAATAACTCAGAGCTTTCTTTGCCTCAATTGCCATTTTCGCATTCATATATCGTTTGGCAGGTACGATTATACTCTATGCCCAGGGAAGCCAAGGAAGTTTTCATTACGAAGTCATTACGAAGAGATTCTGGACCGACCGGGAACCCAGACACCTTCAGCATGGCTTTGCTTTGTAGAAGTGAACCACTCGGCTAAGGAAAACCCTTCAATGTCAAGTTGGTTGAAAAATATCGAAGTTATGTAAACTTCATGAAAGGCCATAATATGCTTTTGGCTCGAATATTTTGAGGTTTCTCTTCTTATGTGATTTGAATTCAGAAGAGCACAAGAATTTTTGATTTTGAGAACTTTCGAGAAATGAGTCGCACCCTAATGAGTAGGGGTGGAAGCGAATCGTGTAATAAATTCTATGCTTCCGCTAAATTATTCGTTTTGATGCGTACGTGTGTTGCAATGGTTCGCTTAAGTCTGATTTCGTATATTTTCTCCTCTTTTTTTTCTCGAAAGATAACGTGGTCTTCGCCGTCGCAAAACAGTCGAGCCAACTTCGAGGATTTTTTGGAGCTGCGGGAAGTGAAAGAAGTACGTCTCGGTAAAAGTTCAAAGGATTTCGAGAAATGGCCCGAAGAGACGAAGAAAATCGAACTCCGGAAGTGTTTCGTAGTATTTTACGGCAGCGAATTCAAACTTCGCTCACTCTCAGTTGTTGGTAAGTGATTTTTTTCTATTTCACGGCCGTCCCAGACTACTATTTATTTCTTCTTGGCATTACGTCCTCGAATGGACAGAGTCTGTTTCATAGATTAGTGTTCAATGAGCACTTCCACAGTTATTAACTGACAGCTTTCTTTGCCGAGGTGGTCATTTTCGCATTCGTATATCGTATGGCAGGTACGATGATACTCTATGCCCAGGGATGTAAAGGAAATTTCCATTACGAAAAGTTCCTGGACCGACCGGGAATCAAACCCAGACACCTTCTGCATGGACTCTAACCACTCGGCTAAGGAAGGCCCCATACTACTACCCTCTTTTCGCTTTTCTGGTTTCTATTAGGTGTTTTTCCAGCATTAGGTCTCTAAATTTCTTATTTTTGAGACGATTTATGGGCTAAAAAACCGTTTTTAGTTTGGGAAACGTTGTCATTTTATGTATCATCTAGAAAAAAAACATTCCTAATTCAATTCATGTTTTTCATAACTCTGTAATTTCAGCTCTCTCGGAAAAAGAATGCGACATGTGGATAAAGGGCCTAAAGTACATGGTCGCTGACACAATCAATGCCCCCTACTGGCTCCAAGTCGAAAGGTGGCTCCGAAAGGAGTTCTACGCTATGGAGAATCCTCGTGAAACCGTAACGTTGAAGGAGGTCAAATCATTCCTGCCAAAAGTGAACTGCAAAATAACCACCGCCAAACTGAACGAAACCTTCCACGAAGTGGACTGTCGACGCCGGAACGAGCTCGGTTTCGACGACTTTACGCGGCTCTATCAGAAGCTCATGACATCGCCCAACACTGACTATTTCGAAGGGTCCATGCCGTGCTCAAATGGACAAACCGTGACACTGAAAGAATTCCAAAAATTTCTCCTGAAAGTACAAAACGATCCGCTCGGAAACGACGAGAAGGCGACCTCCAATTTCATCCGGGAGTACGTTCAGGACCCCATTCGGGACGTGCAAGAACCCTATCTGAAGATTCAGGAGGTAAGTAGTATTCAACATTAGCAAATATTGTGAAAAGTACGTTACAGTCCAAAAAATTTCTTTTTTCATTTAAATTTAACCATTTTTAAAGCTTATATTTTTGTTGCTTAATTATTCCATTCTTTTTCGCCCGTATAGAACAATCTTCTGTTGACCCTATTTGTAGCATAACTTTTATAAAATTTGAAAAATATTTCAATTATTTTGAGTATATAGAAAAGTTTGCATTTGTGGGGCAAGATGAGCACTCTGTTGAAATTTAAGGAAAAGTGTGAAATAATAAACAGCATTTATTTGTCGGGATACAGTATGCTAATCCGATTCACAGAGAGAGTTATTTTCATAAATATTGCTGAAATGCTCAATTCTTTAAAGATAAATACAATTAGAAGTTTAAGATAATATCTTCGGATGAGCGGCGAACTCACTATGGACGATCAGCCACTTAAACAAAACCACCAAATAATAATTATATCTTTGGATAATACACCCCTAGACGCAAACTTATCTTTCCCTGAAATCGATATCGTTATCAACCTTGATACCGATGTCAATTGGTAGAATGAGTTACATCGCATAAAGCATATGTGTGATAATTTTATTAGTCATTATTAGCAGCGTTCAGTGGGCGAATCATGTGTTGTTGTTATCTCTATGAGTAGTAATTGGCAAGCTATATGCAGAACGTGCCAGATTTTTATCATCGCTGCCAACAAGCACATGCAATTTGTTCGCACAGGGCAAGCATAGGAAAAAAAACGTTTGCGTACAAAACACAGAACCTACGCATCAAACGGAACAGCAGAGGGCCCCTTATTTGACTGCTCTCTTAGTGTGAAAAGCGATGATGAATACGATGCACCTAGGGGCGTCTATTTATTACGTAATATAATTTTAGAGATTCTCCCCCATGGTAAAATGTTTGTGTGATAGCTTAAAATAAACTGTATGGTCCATAAGAAATCTCAACCCCCTTCCCCTTACCCCCTAAATCCTTACGTAATTTAAGGACGACCCCATATCGAGGAACGCTACTTCGTTAGTCCGAAGCGAGCCTATCAGCATTGTTGATGTTTTAATTGATTCGCTTCACGCTTATAGCTGCCAGTGGCGTATAAGCGGATAGTGGCATTTTGTAGAAAGGGGTTTAGCCCCTTTCTTCCGTGGCTTGTTTCAATGTTTTGGACGGTAAGAAAGCTTAAAATAAAATGTACTCAAACAAAATTTTTTAGATTTCAGGTAAATTTATCGGAATTGCAAAAAAATTAACAAGTAGGGGAAAGTCGATAAAGGTGATGAAAATATTATGGAAACTTTGAATTTTTGCATGATTTTCAACATTTCTTAGATCAATAAACTAGATCTGTATGATTTCCGTTAAGGTACCGTGGGGCAAGTGGGTAATGGAATTCGCATAGTTGAGATTCTCCAAACTCTAGAGACTTAAAATTGAAACAAATGAGGTCGTGTATATTTTTTAGCTTGACTTCCACCAAATATTAGCAGTATGCTAAAATTGATTTTTATGAAAAATTAAAGAAAAAAATACAGAAAAAGTTATTGAAAAATGTCTCCTTACTTTTCACTTGCCCCGAAAGTGGGGCAAGTGAAAAGTTTATCCTTTTGAACAATAAATTAAAAAATAAACAGTTATATTCACGATTTCTATTAGCTTTAACTTTTGTTAAGGCGTCCCAAGGAAAAATAACATAAGTAACATGTAAAAAAAGAAAATTTTATTCTTTTCACTTGAATTTTCTTCTGTTCAGTTATGTTTATTGAAATGATTCGACAACATTATAACTGCAACATTTCCAATGTTAGTTCTTACATTATAGGGCAGCAATTACATTTCTGCTCTGTAGAATTTTCACCGCTCGTTATTTGTTTTTAAGAAAATCGGATATGACGTTGGATAACTCTTCGGGAGAAATCAAACGGAATCCTTCAATAACGTATTTAGGGTCTTTTTTATGTGGATAGACCTACCCCATTTTTATGTTTGAATATTCCACGAAATTTCCGTGCGTTCTCTAATATTGCAACTTTTCAGTCAATGTCTTCCTTTTAATCGGCTGCCCGAAGTAGACATATTAATATCGTAATGTTTGGCAACCTCTTTTAGAGAAGTTCCATGATTTCTAATAGCTTTTAACGCTTTGAGTATAGTGTTTCTTGAATTATCAGCACGTTGTGTTTTTCTATGATAATTGCGAACCATGTTTACTCATAGCTACTTGAAGAGAAAACACAAATTCAATCTCTAATGATAAACTTTTCACTTGCCCCACCTGATAAGAAAATTGACGGTGTTTCAATTTAGTTATTTTTAGATCTACGTCGAATTAATTCTAAAATTGTTTTTATTGCAGTTTGAAACTGTCATAGGGGACAACTTAGAAGTGGTACAGAAAATTATTTTCCGCAACTTTTTTTCGCTGAAAATATTGAAATAAGATTGCACGCCGCCAACTTGTTACGGAGTACTATTTGACAGGTTAACATATTATACATAAATACATCATTAATAAATATACATATTATTTTCACTTACCCCATTTACCCACTTGCCCCGCGGTACCTTATAAATACTAATAACTTTCAAGTGTAGTGAAAAAAAAATAATTAAATTTTTAGATTATATGAAAGAATTTTACAATTAAAAATAGGGAGCTCATTTCATCCCATCGGTAGAAATCGACTCAAAAAATGACAAATTTTGACAAATCTCCCATTCATTTTGGAATTTTATAAGACTCCCAAATGAATGAGAGATTTGTCAAAATTTGTCATTTTTTGAGTCGATTTCTACCGATGGGTGAAATGAGCTCCCTATTTGTGGTTGTAAAATTCTTTTATTTATTTATTTATTTATTTGTATTTGATCCATCTGACATAAAATTTGTCTTAATGAATACAAGTAAAACTAAAAAACAAAACGAGCAACAAACATCAACATTACATGAAATGCACACTTAACTATGTCTAAAGTATTCAGCAAATCGATTACGAAGCGTCATCATAGTGATGTTAAAATCGAAAAGATGATAAATTTCGTTGAATTTCGTTGCCATATATCTAGTTGGGTCATGCTGTCCGTATAGAGTGTTCCGACTGCCGAGACTGACAAAATTCCGTCTACGTAGATTCCGCTCCGGAGCGTAGATGCTAACATCAGCCAGAAGGGATGGCGAATCGATGTCCCCTTGAAGCAACTTGGCTACAAAAGCGGCTTGCGATACACAACGCCTGTTCTCCAAAGTATCAATCCCCAATAAACGACAGCGGTCTTCGTAAGGAGGCAGGTTACTGGGATCACGCCAAGGAAGATTTCTAAGGGCGTGGCGCAGGAATTTTCTCTGAACAGATTCAATTCGGGTAATCCAACTGGCGTGGAACGGACACCACACTATCGCAGCAAATTCCAGAATAGAACGAACTAGAGCGCAGTAAAGGGATCTCAGACACAGCGGGTCGCTGAAACCTTCTGTTACCTTCAGAACAAAACCAAGCTGTTTGTTTGCTCTCGAAACGATGTCATTGAAGTGATAGTTGAACGTGAATTCTTCGTCCAATCAAATCACGGATACGTTGTACTCGTTCGCTGTACCAGATAGCGTGTATTGGAAATGAATAGGGTTCCGCTTTCGGTTAAACGATATAACTTGGCATTTTTCAATGCTCAACGTCATGCAGTTTCGTGAGCACCACGCTTCGAAAGCATTCAACAATCTCTGAAGGTGATGGCAGTCATCCAAGGAGTTGACGATCATATAGACTTTTGTATCATCGGCGTAGAACAGCCTGGTCCCGGGCGGTAAGACTAGAGATGCGTCGTTGATGAATAGTGAGAACAACAAAGGCCCAAGATTGCTGCCTTGTGGCACTCCGGATAAATTCGTGAATGAGCTCGATTCATTAGAGCCTATTTTTACGCATAACGATCGGTTGGTGAGATATGATTCAAACCAATCGATGAAGCTATCGGACACGCCACATTTACGAAGTTTTTGTAGAAGGACTCCGTGGTCAACACGATCAAACGCCGCTTTCAAGTCCAGATACACTGCGTCCACCTGTTTACCAGCATCGATCGCTCGTATGCATTGCGTTGAAAACTCAACGAGGTTAGTAGTGACCGACCATTTCGGGAAGAAACCATGCTGATCACTGGAGATGTACTGTTTGCAGCTATTGAATAAGGAGTCGTTGATGATAATTTCAAATACCTTTGAGCAGACACATTGTGAAGTAATACCACGGTAATTACTCACGCTACGTTTGTCACCTTCTTTATGGATTGGAAATAGGAACGACATTTTCCAACTTCGTGGGAATACTCGGCATCCAAGTGAACGATTGAATAGCTTCACCAAAGGTATAAGCAACGCTGAGCATCTTTTTAGTAACGCTGGCGGAATCCCGTCTGGTCCAGGAGTGTAGGAGGGCTTCAGTTTGGTTATCGCACTTGCTACTTCCCGTTCAGAGATTTCAAACATTTCATAGCTGAAGACATCACGAGTAGTATCATCCAATGCAACATGAACTTGCGATGGCGCAGCAACGAAATTGTTGAAAGCAGGTTGGAACTGTGCCGCGAAGAGTTCGCATTTGTCGCTGGCGCAGTCGGCTGACTGCTCGTCTAGGTACATCGATGTAGGTAGGCCGTTTTCTTTCCTTTTCAAATTTATGAACGACCAAAATTGTTTTGGGTTCGTACGAAGGTTCTGTTCCATTCTTCGTTTATAGCGAGCATACAGTAAAGCATTATAATTCCTGTACTCACGACTTGCTTCATTGCATGCCAATTTTGTCTGTTGCGATCGATTATTGCAATAGCACCGAAGGGCAGCAGAACGTCGGCGCCTAAGCAGACGTAATTGACCGTTAGACCAAGGCGGCTTGCTGGGCGGGCGACGCGGTGAAACATTATTCGTGACTGCTTGGAGCACAGAATTCGTGAAGAAATCAACAGCTTCATTAATATCAGGGATCGAATCCAGATGGTTCCAGTCAACAGACATTAATGCGGCATTTAATGACTCAAAATTGAGATTTAACGAGCACATAAGCATCATAACTGCCAAAGCATTTACCGTGCTTGGTTTCATCCGTCGCCATGCTTCCGGTTTTACCGATATTTATTGTCTTAAGACGTTATTCTGTTCTCTAGTACGCAGCATTCTTGAGTATGCATCACCGGTTTGGTCGCCATTCTACGTAAAGCATAATCTGGCAATTGAACGTATCCAAAAAAGCTTTTTAAGGTTTGCTTTGCGTCATCTTCCTTGGAAAGATCCGATAAACTTACCGAGCTATCCGGAAAGACTTAAGTTAATTAACTTAGAATCTCTCTCTGCAAGGCGCATCAGATCGCAGAGATTGTTTATTTTTGACCTCATCACAAACAATATAGACTGCCCTGATCTGTTAGAATTGATTCCGTGGAATGTTCCTTCCAGACGTCTTCGTAATTCAGTGTTATTCGTGATTCCTTTCCATAGATCTAATTTTGGATACAGCAACTGTTTTCATATGTGTTTGCGTTCGTTCAATGATGTCTGTGACGAGTTTGATTTTAATATGTCCAAAAATGTATTCAGTGTTAGAATAAGAGGTTTAGATTAAGTAGTTATTAAGAAATCAGTCTGTACGGCGTAGCCGAAGATGGTGCATAAATAAAATAAAATAAAAATTAGCTTTTTGGAAGTTAAATCCAGTGTAGTCGTGTGACATCTCGTATGTAACTGGCAACGGGCACATGACTATCAGCTCAATTGCAGGATGGTGGTCATCAAGTGTCGTGAGTGCTTCGGCCGCTGCAAGAAGTGTGAAATTAGACAACACAGTATCACAGACGAGGACGAGATCGAGGGTACGGTTTGTCGTGTTCGTCAATGTGTTGACCTGAGAGAGTCCATGGAAGCAAAACCCATCCAAAAGTGTAGAACTCGCTGGGCACATACGAGAGCGATCTAGATCGATAGAGAGACGATTGTCCGCTTCAGCAGCCCAGTAGATGTCTGACTGATTATAATCACCAAACTGAAGAATTAAGTCGTTTTCTGAGAGGTTGTTGTGAACGGCTGCGATTGACTCAATATGACAACGAATAACATCCGCATCGTTCTTCATGTCAGGTGGTAGGTTAAATACCCCAATGCTCACATTTCTGTCAGGCAACAGGATCCTAACCCAAAGCTGTTCAAGCTGGTCATTGACAGGTGTAGGGTCCGAATAGCAATTGAATTGCGAAGAAACAGCTATCAAGACTCCGCCACCTTTCGATTTATTGCTGTTTAGAGCGCTGCGATCTGTCCTGAACACGGAGTAGTGACTTCCAAATTGCTGAGCTGACAATATGCGATGGTCTAGCCAGGTTTCGGTTAAAACAATCACATCATAATCCAGCTCGGTAACAGCTAGGAAGAAGGACTCGATTTTTGTACGCAAGCCACGGACGTTTTGGTAGTAGATGCGCAGACTGGAAGGTATGAGATTGTCAGGTAGTATACTGTCAACACATTCTGTGTACTTGCCTGACTGCACAGGTTGGGAGACCCCTTCACCCTTCATATAATCTAAAAAAATAATTATTTTTTTCACTACACTTGAAAGTTGTTAGTATTTATAAATACTCCGTGTAAAAAGATTAAATTAAAAAAAAAAAACATTCTAACAGTCAAATTTCATCATTCTAAAATGATGAAATTTGAAAGAGCCATTCGGGGCAATACGGGCAGTTTTTTTGAATTTAATTTCTTTCTTTTTCTTTGAGTTTAGAACACTGACTTGTAGCATGTCTATTGCTTCATTTCCTTGTCAGCTTTAGGATTGCATGTTATTTCAGATGAAATTTCAAGAATTTATGCAGTTTTCAAGGGGTGCTCATTTCACCCCATTGGCCAAATCGCCCCGACTACCCCTAGAATATGCAGCGATGCAATCTTGCGTCCTGAAGTGAAAAAATGCTGACAAACTTGCGTCTTGTCGTCTTGATTCACAAAAGAGAGGATCGATGAAGATAAATCGACCATGCGACTTACGCCCTTATTCTAGCACACGCTTGAATTAATATGGGTAATGAATTCGAAAATAATACAAATTGATTGTAAATCAACTGATTATGCGGGACTACAAGATCTTTAGAGACTTGGTCACTATTTTAAAATAAGTCTCTGAGAAGCCTTTATTTCCAATCGAATTATTTTAATCAAAGTGATCTCTAAATCTGAAGTCATTTTTTCGTGGTTCTGCGTGCAGTGAATTCAGGTGCAGAATTCTAGATGCTGCATTAAAAAAAAAAACTCCAAGAAACTCTTATGCGAGTATTCCACAGGTTCTTTAGAATTTTCTTCTCAGGTTCCTCTACTGACCGATTCTGGATAGTGTGAGTACCGAGATCTCGCAAACTGACGTATATCTTCTATCAGTGACGTATGAACAGGAGCATAGCTGTATGTCATATGGAGCATAGATAGTTCAATACGTGTTATGAGCAAGGAAGGTATTTTTTGGAATATTTAAGTGAATTCTATTCTTAAATAATTAATAAATAGAAATTTAAAGTTTTGGGGTGAAATTCTCGTCAGGCAAGTTTGACCATATGTTGAAATGTCATTATTTTTTCACTAAATTTATTACATCTAGAAATTGGAGTGATATACGGCTAGCGAGGCGATTTTTAGAATAACCCCGATTCGGCTAGTACGTAATCGAAACTTATTGATCGGTTGGAGTCAACACTACATTGGGAAGCTCACCAGAATTGTAAAAACAAACATAAACTTAAGTTAAACTACTATATAAAGAAATACAGTTTTGTGTTAATCTATCGTTTGAAATAAACTTTCAGCCCTAATAAACTTGCACTGAGTACAGGCTACTAAGAAGGCGTTTTCATTCTCCTAGTAGTGATTTCCCAACACTTCTAGTGATTTCTCTAGAGATATCATCAAGATACTCTCAGGGACTGCTTCATTAAATTTCTCCGGAGATTTTTTCAGAAATTGGTTCAGTATTTTTTCAAAGGATGCATAGAGGTAATTCTCCATCAATTTCTCCTTGATATCAGCATCCCATTGCTACTATCAGTAATTTCCACTGAGATTACTCAAAATTTTCCCAAGAACTTTCCCATGATTTTCTTCGGAAATTATCCCATCGATTTTTCCACAAATTTCTTCAGTTGCTACTCTAGGATATTTTCCAAATATTTCTACAAAAGTTTATTCCAGATTTTTTTAAGAAGAGTGATTTTACAAAAAACAGAAATTAGAAGTGTTCCTAGGATTTTTTGACCCTTTCTGTCTGCTATTTAATGTGGATTGTAACAAGAATTCTATAGAAAACCCATTAAGAACTTGTCAATGAATTGTGTATTTAATGTTTATTATTAGCAAATAATACAGCAATTATTCCAGTAATTCCACCTATCATTCCAACAAAAATTTGTTAAACAAATTCCGAACAATGTTTTTTAAGGAATTCTTTCAAAAAATCCTACATTTAGGTTATTTTCTAGTGGTTTGAAAGTTTTTTTGAAAAGAGACTCTTGCGCGAACTTTTTTGGAACTTCTACAAATATTCAACAGCGACTTTACGATTTATCTCAGAAATACATTTCGTATTTTCCGGGAATTTTGTGACGAATTTCGTTGACAATTCTTTGGAGACATCCTTGACAGAATTTTGGGGATGAATTCTTTGTGGAATTATTTCATTTTTTTATTCTCCCTGGGATTGGGATTCTATTTTCCAGGAAGCGATGATTTATGATATTTGATTGCTTTTGTTAGTTCAGCGTTCAGCGGTTAGATATAAAGTTGGTGTTTTCCATTAAAATAATCAACTTTTCGAGATCTATTCACTTATTCCTAATTAGTTCGGAAAACGCTCCCAAGATAACGCTAGTGGGCAAACATTTTGTTCATTTATATATCAATCAATGATAAAATACAAAGTTGATGTCTTCAACAAAGTTGAAAAAATAATTGAAACCTATTTGTCTGAACTTATTAGTTCGAAAGCCCCTAAAATGTCACTAGTGGGCAAACATTTTATTTGTTTATATCTCAGTCCAGTGATTAAATCGAAAGTTGATGTCTTCGACAAAGTTGATCAACTAAATGTGATCTATTCGCCTAAAACCATTTTAGTTCGGAAGTTACTCCCATCATGGCGCTAAACAGAAAATAGATTGTTCGACTATATTGAAGTCCAGTGATTAGAAATAAATATCGTGCCTTCGACAAAATTGTTCAACTTAATGAGACATTTTCGCCAAAAAAAAATATATGTTGGAAATTGACATTATGTCCAAAGCATCAAGGAAATAACCATTCAGAAACAAAAGCAGCTGACAGTAACATCACAACTCTCATTGTTCTGAATGACAAAGTTTTGTTAGGCGTTAATGACATTATGATGCAGCTCGACTCAGAGAAAATATTTCGATAAAAATGTTCTAATTTTCAGTTGGCAAGTTCTATAATTTCTTTTTTAAAAGTCTTGCCGGAAACGTTTGTACGTTTTATATCATAATCAAAATTTTTGACGTAAGATTTTGATTATTTTTTGGTATAAAGTGTGTACGTCTGTATGGTTATGAATGTATGTATGTCTGTGTCTTACTTACTACATGGTAGAGCAGAAAATTGAATTGAAGTCACTGAATGATTTTAGCTCTGAAATTTCCAATCTTTCAGTTTCAATTTCCAAATAAGGAAACGTCCATAAATTACGTTATGCAAAATTTTGTCATATTCACTCTCCCCATCTTCGTAATTTATGAATGACCTCTAATCTTCATTTTTTTCAACTTCTTTGCATTATAATGGGTTGAACAGTATGGAAATATATTTGACAAATCTCGAAAACAATCTTATAAATCAAGTAGATATAGACGACACATTTTCACGTTTTTTTTTTTGGATCTGCACATGATATTTTTTGCTGAAATAAGGTTTGATTTTGGGAACAAATGCGGAGTTGAATTCCAATTGTGAGATACCTTTGGCGTCAACGGGCTAATACCCATTCGGCCCAACATAATGGATATGACGAACTTAATTCGTAAAATTCAAACAACAATAACTTTGAAACCAATGCATCCATACACTTCAGGTTTGTTCCATTTAATAAGTAATAGTTTCAAAAAATACGTTAAGCCTGTAAATAAAGCTCTTTTCAGCTCTGTTTGTCTGCGACAATAGATTAAAAAGAGCGGTAAAAATATGTTTCGCCAAATTGACAGAAAATTTCAAGCACCCACGTAGTTTTAGAGAAAAAAATGGAACAATTGTAAAATTGCTACGGTAAGCTACAGATGTGATCTTTAGATAGGGCAGGTCTGAGAGAGACTTGCGAAGAGAAAAAAATATCAACGTCATATGCAACTCAAATTTCACTCTAACGAAACGTCAAATGCAGCCAGTCGTTTTTATGGCTGAAAAAGTGAAAAGTATTGTATTCAAAATAAACTGTTATTAAAAACTTTAGTCAGCGGAGCAGTTATTTCAAAGATGTTGATAAATCCGAGCATAAGACCAGTTATTTCTAATGTCTGCTATGTTTGCTGGCATGAAATTTCACTCACTACGGTGTGATGCAATGCAATATTTTTTTGCTGAGATGTTCATGTAAAGCAGTGTCCATTTATTACGTAACGCTAAAATTGGGAATTGTCGACCCCCTCCCCCCATCCGTAACGCTTTTCGTATGGAGAATTTATTTATTTTGTATGAGCCGTAACGCTTGGGCCTGCTCTCCCCTTCCACTAGAGCGTTACGTAATTTGGGGACGGCGCCTAAGGGTGATGCGCATGATTGATATAAATACAGAGTGGAATAAAAAAACTCGTCTCAGGGGCAGGCCTGTCATAAAGGGTGTGATGTCTATCGGACGTTAAAAGAGAAGAACTCGCCGAGGATAAAAATTCATCTAAATAAAAAGAAATAATATTAATTATAATATGGAGCCTCATCCCCTGCTACGGCATTGTCTGAGCGATATGCCATACGCATGATTGTTACGATTCGTTACGTTATGCTGTAATAAACTGGTCCAAAAGTACGAAAAATTATGATTGATTGAACATAATGTGTCGTCCTTCTTAACCTCAAATTTTTGAGGACTGGTAATGATAATGGTGCGAATGATACGCTGAATATCAGATCATGATTTGAAGCAATCCAGTATTTTTATTCGCGTTGTTGCACTCTGAAAATTCGTCAACTGTGCAGTTGATAAAATTTCGAATTTTGAAATAATTTTAGTCTTTCATTGAACTGAAGTTTCTAACGCCATACACGGGATTGAGGCGCATGATCCAGTCTAATACCACGAGCGATGTGATATGTGCAAATGTTCTCCCTCTCTTTTATCAACACTTGTGATCACTTGCTATCAATTCACAAACTAAACCCGTGTACTGATTAGCTTGATTGCAATGAAACTCTAATATCTACCTGCATATGGCTGATGCTTTGGTGGGCTACAGTACAGACAAGTAGATAGAGGAGAATTGCAAATGAATATCAAATCATGAAAACAAGAAAAAAAAACACCAATGACTTTCAATTATACATGGTGTGTTTGAAATAAAAGTCGAAGGAATAAAATAATGAATTAATTTATATTCCAGGGGGGACGCCATTTGGCATAAAGTCATTTGGCATAAAGCCGTTTGGCATAAAATAATTTGGCATAACGGTCGTCTGGCATAATAGTCATTTGGCATAATGGACGTTTGGCATAATCATTGAAAACTGAGTTGCTATGTTTTTGGCATTGCCATTGCTAATATTCTCATATGTGATTTCCCTTCTTTTGGTCATAGGCTGTTCTTTATCATTACGTTGTTAAACTAGTGGTTTGTATTGTGACTACTAACATTTTCATTGACAATTTTGCCTCCTTTCCTACGTTGCCATTATAACTACTAACATTTTCATCGACGATTTTCCCTTCTTTTGATCACCAGATATCAGATCTTTTAAGTAGCACTATTTAAATTTCTAATTTCTTTTCTTTTATGCCAAACGTCCATTATGCCAAGTGACCATTATGCGAAATGACCATTATTCCAAACGACGTTATGCCAAATGGCTTTATGCCAAATGACTTTATGCCAAACGGGGTAGCCCCTATATTCCAACATGATTTTGTAAAGTATATCAAACTGCTTACATCAATATAGACTGATTCGAATGACAAAATTGGTTACCTCTATTTTATGTTACGACATTTGCAGTCAGCTATTTTTTCCTTTTAGGGGAAAGGTAATCAATATTGACATTTGTACGCCAAATTAAGTGTAATTGTGATAACATCATGCTAAAAAAATGGTCATTACCCAAATACTTCAAGCTACCGTAGCGTAACTATAATTGGTAATTCGTCCGTGTACTGAATGGAAATTGTGGTCCCGCCGAACCTATAATTGAAAATTCAACAATTTATGGAAATAAGATCTTAGCTGGTATCTAGGAAATTGCAGCACGTGTCATACAATATTAACAATAAAACGCATCTCCTTACCAAAAGTTATTCTGTAGTTAATTGCGTATATTTATCGTTTTTTTTCAGTTTATAGATTTCCTATTTTCAAGGCAAAACGAAGTGTGGAATAGTGACTGCGATCAAGTCTACCAGGACATGAATCGACCGCTTGCCCATTACTGGATTTCATCGTCGCACAATACGTATCTTACGGGCGATCAGTTCTCGAGCGAATCTTCAGTAGAAGCGTACGCCCGGGCCTTGCGTATGGGGTGTCGCTGTATAGAACTTGACTGCTGGGACGGACCCGATAACATGCCACTGATCTTCCATGGCCACACATTTACAACGAAAATTAAATTTAAGGACGTCATTAAAACAATCAAAGAACATGCTTTCGTTACCTCAGAATACCCGGTGATACTGTCGATAGAACAAAACTGTTCCTTAACGCAGCAGAGAAAGATGGCCTACGCAATGCAGGAAGTGTTCGGCGATATGCTTTTGACGCAGCAAGTGGAAAAGAATGAGCTACAGCTACCTACTCCGTACCAGTTAAGGAGAAAAATTATTTTAAAACACAAGAAGCTCCCGGAGAATGGGGGGAAGTTTGAGGATGGTGCAGTGCCGAATGATGGGGCCCTAGTTAGGGCTGACGAGACTGAGCTGGATATTAGGAATACCGTGAAAAATGGTATACTGTTCCTTGAGGATCCCGTGGACAAGGTTTGGAATCCGCACTTTTTTGTCTTGACGCAGAACAAACTGTTTTACACGGATAGTCAAAAGTAAGTATATTAATCAAAAAATGTTTCCGTTCGTTATCAGCTATACAGTTACGGACAATGCTTTAAGGCCACATTATTACAAATTTTCATGATCGCTGGATCAAGCGCTGGAATACTGTATTTTATTTTTACTTTTTTTTTTGCGATTTTGAGTTAATAATTTCATTTTACTATTCAATGATACGAAATACAAATAATTTGCAAACCTCTTTAGTCTGCGCATTAATGTTTCTAACTCTGCGCATACCGCTAAATGGTACTAACCGCGAAATGGTTGACCGCGGAATGGTTTACCGCAAAATGTCGGACAACCGTGTACAAATGCCCAGGGACCACTATCTTGTTCTGTATTCCCAGAAAAAAAACAGTTTGATATCTTAGCATAGCATAGACTAGATATTTGTAATGTTTCTATAAGGTTTACATCACAGTAGATTTTTTATGTTTACAGGTTAAATTCAATGTTTTTGGGCTTTATTCGACAACAACAAAATTCGCTTTGATGATTCTCTTCTTATAGGTACCTTAATTCAAATTATGCTTATTCTATTCATGTTTATTATTCAAGTTGTTGAACAAACAGATTTATTTAAGTGTTTTGGCTTGAAGAAATTGCTGTAGGGCTGCTAGCAGGTATTTTTAGAGGCTTAAGTCTCTATTTGATTAAAAGTCTCTGAATAGTCTCCATTTTTAATGCAAGATCTCTAAGGTCTCTATTTAATCAAAATTCTCTTCAAAGTCTCTTTTACCCTCATTAAGATTGCAGTGAATCCTGATGCAAAATTCTACGGGATCCAGAGAAAAAAAGACTTTAATGCAGCTTTTCAGTAGGTTCTTTAAGAACTTCCTCTCACATGTCTCATGGAAAAACTTCAAGAAATCTTCTAGTGATTTTTCCAGAGATTTCATTTGAAATACTTTCAGGGACTCATACTGGGATCCCTCTAAAGTTTTTTCTAGAGATTCCTCTACCAATACTCCCAGAAATTTAACCATCGATTTTGCAAAGGATGGTTAGAGGACTTTCCCCAAGAAAACCTTGAGCACTCGATTCACCTCCATTTATTTCTTCAGGGATTACCCCGAGTTTTTTATTACAAAGACTATACTAGGAGTTCCTCCAAATATTTTTTTCATTATTCTTTCAACCGAATTCAACAGTTGTTACTAAGAAAATCAATGGAAGAATCACTTGATACAAGCATGGAGGACTTAGGCCTTCATTGAAAAATATCTAACAGAATCTTTAGAGAAATTCCTAGGTAATGTCTATAGTTATCCCTGTTAAAATCCAGGTTATATTCGTAATATATCCAAAACAAAATTCTTGGAGAAATTCCTTAGAAAAATTCTTGGAGGATTTCCACTGGAAATAATAACTTATCCTCCGGAATCATCTCAAAATATTTGGGAGAATATCCAAATTCTCACAAAACTCCTAGAAAAAAATCATGAAAAAATAGATACAGTAATACAAGCAGGATCACTGTTGTAATGTCATAGTGAAGAATTACAAAAAAAAAGATAAATGTCTGGACTGATTCTCTTTTCTTCTTGTTCATTTTAGGTTACATTCTGTTTTTCTGTTCCCTGTTCGATCCATTTTCCGTCTCTTTTTAGTTCCTAATAACTACTAATTGAACTTTAACACTTCACTTTGCCAAAAAAAAACTGAGATCACTAGTAAGGCGAGTAAAAACCTTTTAACAACATTTTAGAGTTTAAAGGTATTAACTCGCCTTACTAGTGACTTTAGTAGTTTATTTATTTTTTGCAAAAAGTGAAGTGTTAATGTTCAATTAGTAGTTTTCTCTTTTATTATCAAAATGTTGTTTTATTATAATTCACATTTTTTTGTAAAACACTTATATTCCAGTTTTGTTTTAAGCCGCGTTTTTTTTCAATAATTCAATTTTTCTATGTTCTTGCTAATTTATTTTATTATTGTTATGTCCTGCAAATATCGACGCTATTTCGCAATGGAAATATGCTAAAATATTACTATTCAACGATTATGCAAAACTTGAATGAGGTGGTCTTATGGTTATGTCCGTCGCTGTACATGTATCCGTCTAAATACCTATATCATTGTACATAATTTCATGCAGAACGGAGCGGGAAGATGTGCGTGATGACGAGTTTGAGAGTAGCTTTTCGAGGCCAAAGGAAAGCGTAACGAATGATGAGTTGCACTTTGGAGAAAATTGGTTTCACGGCAAACTGTCCGGCGGGCGAGAGGAGGCCGAAAATCTCCTGCGCCAGTATGCTCATCTTGGTGATGGAACATTTCTCGTCCGCGAGAGCGTCACATTTGTCGGAGACTATTGCTTATCGTTTTGGCGTCAAGGAAAGCCTAATCATTGCAGGTGTGCTTCTTACATTATGCTTGTATCGCTGTTCAAACATTGGCCAACCAATCGCTTTGCTATATTTCAGGATTAAGCTCAAGCAGGACAAAGGGGTAACGAAGTACTATTTGATGGAGAATAATTTGTTTGATAGTTTGTACAGCCTAATTATCTACTACCGCCAGAATCCTTTGCGAAGCTCAGTAAGTCGAACAATCAGCCCCCGTTTAAACTTTTGACTAATACATCGATCTTCTTTTGCGTAGGAATTTTACATTACGTTGAAGGAGCCTGTTCCACAACCAAATAAGCATGAAAGTAAAGAATGGTACCATCAGAACACCACACGGGAGCAATCTGAAATCATTTTGCACCAGATCCAGACCGATGGAGCGTTCCTAGTCAGGCCCAGTGATAAAGGACCCAATGCGTTTGTCATTTCATTCAGGTAAGGTTTATTCTCCGTTGAAATGTATTACCTATTAGTTCCCAACGATTACCATCAGTGCACCAGTATCCGCTCATGTTCCTATTTCCGCTCACTAGTGTAAAAATTGAGTTGTCGTGTCAAAAACTATTTTTTTCGCACGGATATATTCTAGCAATATTGATAATTTTCAAATAAAGTCGTCTGACATTATTTTCATTTGATAAAATAATTTTTTATATTGAAAACACAAGACCTCGTGAGTGGTTTTTGGGTCACTAGGTATTTTTGTGTGTTCCAATAACCGCTCATACAAAAAATTAAACAAAATTTCAAAGAAATGTCAATTTTAGTATACAACTTTCTTTATTGCAGTAGTAGCTATGGTTTGACCATAAAAAAATATCTGGATAAATAACGAAATTCAAAATAATGCATTTGAGCTGAAATAGGAACACTTAGATGAAGTTATAAATGCAATTAAATCTCGATTACTTTTTCAAATCGACGAAAGTACCATCCATACGGTTTTGAGAAAATGATTTCAGAAGAATCACAACCTGTCTTCTAAAACTGTTTCAAAATGAATACCCTCTTTAACATTTTTTCGACGTGTACATTACTGAAATTTTGCATACAATAAGCTCGCGTTCAAAAACTATGGAGTTCGTATTATTTCACACAAGAATTTTATGACAAAATTATAAGCCGTTTTATTCAGTAACTTGCGACGTTTTTCTATCAGTGTAAAATCGACTCAAGTTGTGTTTTGTTTTGAGTCGTGGTTAAGTCACTTTTGTCGAATTCGTTTTTCAACCTAGGTTGGAACTGGCGCAACCCGTTCTGAATCACAGTTCCAACCCCAACCCGATTCAGGTTCGACCGAACTACAATTTGCTTGACGTTGGCTTGTTTATGTGTTGATCACCGACTCAGTTCCTAAAAACGAAAACGACATTTGTCTCTCCATACAGCGAGGCGGCGAAAGTTGAAAATCTTACTTTCGTCGTTTTGTAAATCCGGAAATTAAACGTTCTAAAAGTGAAAAATCGAGTTAGTTCAGAGCGAAACGTGTAGAATTACGTCTGCGAAACCCGTAGGATCGATAAAATAAGCTTGTATACTTTTTTAACTTTAGTCTGTATGAATAAGTTTTCGAGAAATGATATTTTTTTTGAAAGTTTTTCAAATTTATTTGATTTTGCCGCTGATTACCTATACTTGGAGCTACATTGTGACATAAAAAAAATGTATTGATTGACACAATAGTTATTTTATAATAAACATTTGGACTTTCCTTTAATGATCGGTGTTCCGTCTGGGGGAACGAGCAAAGTGGACTGTAACACTTTTCCGGGAGGACGGCCGAAGCTAGAGGGTAAGGATCCCTCGCTGGACGCTTCGTCTTGTAGCCGATACACTTTACGGCTTCGGGAGGACACTTCTTCGATACTAGGACTGGGTTACTGGGAATTCAACTAAAACACTGTTTTTTGTACTTAACTACTGTGTATTAACTACTAATTAACACAAGAGTTGGAACTTTCTTCTCAACACGTTGGTTGCTATCAACACTTTCTTGAAGACTGTACTTTTTCACACTTCCTTCCTCTGCACAGAGCCTTGCGTGGCGTGATCGTGCATGAAGGTGGGGCGTGGAAGAAAAGTCTCCACACGCGCGGGATAGAAATGGAAGGAAAAGGATTGCAAATATGTTCACGCATCACATGACTCCTTCGGTACACGAAACATTCACCGCCACGTTGAAATGTCTATTTCAAAACTTGAGATTGGCCGAAGTAGGCCTTGTTGTCTTCTATCGGCAGGACTGACAATTTGTTGATCGGGCGGCGAAACGTTGACTTGTCGCTGTAGACATCTACGGCTCGTACCAAGCCATCTACTCCAGGAAAGGTCTTGGTTACGACACCCAGCTTCCATTGCAGAGGGGGCAAATTCCGGTTGTGCACCAGAACAATCATTCCAGGACTAACATTTGATTTGAGTTTCTGGTTCTTTTTTCTAGACTGCAAGCTACTCAGGTAGTCGCGGGACCAAGCCTTCCAGAAATGCTCTCGGAGCATTTGCAGGTGCTGCCACTTATCCAATCGGTTGGCTTGGATGTCTTCATACGACGGCTCTGGTATTGCGGTGAGAGGACGCCCGATAAGGTAATGGGCAGGCGTAATCACTTCTGGACTGTCCGACCTTGACGATGTCACGAATAGCGGACGGGAATTCAGGATCGCTTCGATTTCTGCCAGGACAGTTACATACTGCTCGAAATTCAGGGATGCATTTCCAATGATCCTCTTCAGATGACTCTTCATACTCTTGACTGCCGCTTCCCATATACCACCAAATTCGGGGGCATCCGCCGGAATAAATTGCCATTCAATTCCCTTGGACACGCAGAACGACTCGATTTGGTGGGTATCTTGCTCCTGTTTGAACGCCTGGTAGACTTGATTCAGCTCATGATGTGCACCACGAAAATTGGTGCCGTTGTCGGAATGCAGCTGATGCACAATTCCACGCCGACTCACGAACCTCTGTAGCGCAGCGATGAAGGCACTGGTAGTCATGTCTGACACCAGCTCTAGATGCACGGCTCGAGTAACCATACATACAAAAACCGCTACATATCCCTTGACTGTGGTCACCTTACGCAAGCCCTGCTTGATATGAAACGGTCCAGCGTAATCTACGCCAGTGACGGAAAAAGGGGGCGCAGGTGTCACGCGACAGGACGGCAGATTTCCCATATACTGGCTTGTATCGATGGGCTTGACCTTGAAACACTTCACGCAAGATCTGGTCACTCCACGAACAGTCGCAGCAGCATTGATTAACCAGAATTCTCTTCGGATCACATGAACCAAACCAGTTGGTCCCAGATGCAGATGCTACTCATGTAGGGCACGAATCAACATTCGCACAATCGTACTTTTACACGGCAGGATGATCGGATGCTTTTCACCATATGGTAGCTTGGAATGCTCTAAACGTCCTCCGACTCTAAGCACCCCATTTACAAGGATCGGTCCCAACGAACCATGCTTTCGACACTGTTCACCCGATTCGACTCGAGCAATCTCATCGCTGAGCTCTTCTCGTTGTATCACTTTCACAATAACGTTCATTGCAAGACGAAGTTCAGCCACGGTAGGGATAGGCTTATTCACACGTGAAGCTGAATCCTTCTTCTTGCAGTTGTTGGCGAAACGCAACACCAGCGCAATTACACGTTGTAACTTTCTGTACGAACTGTACTTCGAAAACACTTCTAACTGTTCTTCTTCAATTACAGGTAACACTGTTGGAGCAACACGTAGCTCCGGAATGTCTTCAATAATCTCTTCTGGTGGCTTATTTTCAATGTTCACTTTTTTCAAAAAGTCTGGTCCATGCCACCATAACTCATTTTTCACTAATTCGATGGGCATTTGCCCACGCGACACTATATCAGCCGGATTGGACTCCGACCGGACGTACATCCACTCGAAATCTTCTGTTTCTTCTCGGATTGCAGCAACACGATTGCGCACGAACACTTGAAGCTGATCAGGAGATTTGCGCAACCAAGCCAGAACAATCTGACTGTCCGACCAGAGCACCACACGATGAAACGGCATTTGGATTGACTGCAGAACCTTATTCACCAAACGCGCAAGCAGGAGTGCCGCGCACAATTCCAGCCGTGGAATCGTCACTGCCTTCAAAGGGGCTACTTTGGATTTGCTGCAGAGTAATTGTAGTTGCGCCGACTCGTTGAATACGCTTCGAATGAACACACACGCTCCATAGGCTGACATCGAAGCGTCAGCAAAACCATGAAGCTCGTAGCATTCAGCATCATCAATCAGCACACGCCTTGGAATGTGCACCTGGTTCGTTGCTTCAAGGGATTTCTTCAGCTGCATCCATTGTTGGCTTATTTCGTCCTCGACAGGCTCATCCCAGCCCACCTTGCTACGCCACAACTGTTGCATTAGTAACTTGGCGAGAACAATTATGGGCGACAAGAATCCAAGTGGGTCATACAGCTTGGCAATTTCGGACAATATCGTTCGCTTGGTATTGGCTTTGGATTCGGAGTTCAAATTTGGAGATTTGATCGAGAACAGAAAATCATCGCTGTGAGGATCCCACAAAATACCAAGCACTTTGATGACGGTGTTGATACCTTGCTCTTCGAGGACCTTGGGAGTTTCACGATCACCCTCTGGAATGCGTTCCAGCAACTGCTCGGAATTGGAACACCACTTATGGATCGGGAAACCAGCACTGGCCAGCAAATCCTTAACTTGCTGTTGTCGTTCAATTGCTGCACTCAACGTATCGTCGCCAGACAACACATCGTCAATCGCTCCCAGGGGACATTTCTCTTTGCCATCTTCAGCCAACTGAACCAGGCAGCGAGTTGCGAGAAAGGGTGCACTCGCTGTGCCATATGTAACGGTAGTTAGCTGATACACTTTCAACGGCTGTTCGGGACTTTCTCTCCAAAAAATTCGTTGGAGTGGTTGATGCATCTCAGCAACCATGATTTGGCGATACATTTTACTTATATCAGCCGTGAAAGCATATTTGTGCTTGCGGAATCGCAGGACAATATCGAGAATATCGGATTGGACAGTACCACCTACCTTGAGGACATCGTTGAGGGAGAGGCTGTTCTGCGATGGCTTTGCAGAAGCATCGAACACTACTCGACACTTCGTCGAGGAACTATCTGGACGGATGACAGCGTGGTGCGGTAGGTAGCACTTTTGGACGTTGGGAGGATCTTTGCATTCACTTACTTGCTTGCAGTGGCCGAGCTGTTCATACTCCCTGATGAATTGCACGTACTGCTCACGGAGACACGGATTTCGAACGAGGCGTTGTTCGAGGAGGTGGAATCTCTTTAAAGCGACCGACCTGCAGTCTTTCAGCTGGGAGGCGTTTTCTTTCAAAGGAAGTTGCACAACGAATCGCCCTTCGTCGCTGCGTTCATGTGTGTAGCGGAAATGCTTCTCACACTCTACTTCTTCGGATGTCACAGGATCTTGATCAGCTACTTCTTCTACGCTCCAAAAACGTTGCAGAGCTTCGTACACGTTTTCGACGGTGATCGTGTGGGAATACGATGGACCTTGATGAAACACTTCTTCTAGCTCACCCGTGAATACCCAACCAAGATGAGTATCACGCAGCTCTGGTAGATGCTCTGCCAACTGGTACTGACCGGACTTGATTATCTTGAAGAAGAGCTCATTGCCAATCAGCATGTCAATCTCTTGAGGCACATTGAAGTCTGGATCCGCCAATTGGAATCCGGGTGGAATACACCAATCGGACACATCGATGTTGGTACTCGGAATTCTGCCAGTCACTGCTGGGGTGATAACACACTCTATCGTGGCACGGTAATCACTATAACGGGATCGGAACTTAACGATGGCCTTCTCCATGCTGGTTGTCGTTCGATTGTTGACGCCGGAAATCTTCACATTTGCTGATGAAATCTTCGCTCCGATGGCTTCGGCCATCTTCTTCGTTATGAGGTTCACCTGGGACCCGCAGTCTAGCAGGACTCGACAACAGTGAGGCTTACCTTGGAAATCGTAAACGTGCACCACTGCTGTTAAAAGGAGGACGGTTTTCTTGGTTGGAGCTGCTTGGATGGAACACGATGACGTCACGCTGTGTGAACCTTGCGGTGTGGGTGCACTGGATGTGTTTGCTTGGACTTCTTTCACAGCTGGTCTCGATGTGGACTCCGATGAAGCTGTCGGTTCAGGCATCTTGCTTACAGGCTGGTTGGACTTAAATCTCGTATCGTCGTGAAGCTGAGTATGATGACGTTGGCGGCACTTCAAGCACTTTCTGTCGGATGGACAATCCTTCAGTCGATGACCCTTCCTCAAGCAATTGAAGCACATGCCTAAGGAACGTGCTTTCTCGACTCGCTCAGGTACGCTCATGTTTTTCAGCTGCTCACACTGGAAGTTCTTGTGGAATTCGCCGCAGAAGTCGCATTCTTCACTTGAAGCACTGCCGCAGCTATTAGCGGTTAGGATTTTCGGATTGAATCTCGGACTTGACTTCAACTGGTCTGCGGCTTTCACGTTCGATCTTTCGGCACGAGGAGGAGGGACTTGAGCTGATGTTTCGCAATTCTCCAGGATGTTACACTGCTGCTTTAGGAACTTCATCATGTCGTCGTATTTCGGAAGCGTTCCTCGAACGATGGTTGCTTCCCACTGCTTCCTGGTAGAGGCATCCAAGGCTGATGCAAGCAAATGCACCACGATCAGTTCCGACACGCCGAGGAGGTCCTGCTTCAGATAACATAGGCTTTCGATATGCCCGGAACAATCGTCTAATAACTGGCGCAACTCACGATAGGACTCCTTCGTCATCTTCTTCAAGGATAGCAGGCCGCGGATGTGGGTGTTGATGATGACACGGGGATTTTCGAATCGCTCTGTGAGAATGTTCCACGCCTGAGCGTAGTTGTTCTCGTTCATTGTTCTGGCATCGAGGATCCCTGCTGCTGCTCCGACGAGAGCCTTGTCCAAATGATACAACTTGATGGCATCAGTATCATTGGACTTGTCCATAATGTCTATGAACATCGCCTTGAATTTTGGCCAATTCTCGTATCGGCCATCGAATGTTGGTATCGGTGCTTTTAGCGGCTGCTGCTGGACGATTACTTGGGGTTTGATGTCAGGAATTTCCTTCTTCGTTGCATCCATCAGCATCTCTTCGATGTACGTCGACACTTCGTGGTAATCTTTCTCGAATCTGGTGTACGCTTGATCGTGGTCATCCATTGCATCATCCGGCAGGATCTCAGCAAGTTGGTTGTGGAAATCGTTAAACTCACTGTAGATGGCATCCACGTTTCTGGCATACACCTTCAGCTTCGGCACGGACACGTCGGCATCGTCGTCGATCAGAATTCCTCCGATCCGCTTTATTTTATCGGCTGCCTTGGAACGCTGACGGCTCAGGACACCAATCTTCCGGATCAGCGATTCCTTTGCGCAGGCCAAACGATTCTGATTTTCTCTTTCTTCTTCACTTGTGTCGCCGTGCTGCACTCCCGAACGGGTCTTTTTAGGGCTATGCACGAGCGACATTTTGGAACACTTTCACTTCCGGTTTCGTCAATTTCACGTTTAGAGTCTGTCTCTCTTTTCACCAGTAACTCAGTCCAAGGAGGATCACACACACTAAATCACTACCGGATCACGGATCCGGCTCGAAGGACCAATGTTCCGTCTGGGGGAACGAGCAAAGTGGACTGTAACACTTTTCCGGGAGGACGGCCGAAGCTAGAGGGTAAGGATCCCTCGCTGGACGCTTCGTCTTGTAGCCGATACACTTTACGGCTTCGGGAGGACACTTCTTCGATACTAGGACTGGGTTACTGGGAATTCAACTAAAACACTGTTTTTTGTACTTAACTACTGTGTATTAACTACTAATTAACACAAGAGTTGGAACTTTCTTCTCAACACGTTGGTTGCTATCAACACTTTCTTGAAGACTGTACTTTTTCACACTTCCTTCCTTTGCACAGAGCCTTGCGTGGCGTGATCGTGCATGAAGGTGGGGCGTGGAAGAAAAGTCTCCACACGCGCGGGATAGAAATGGAAGGAAAAGGATTGCAAATATGTTCACGCATCACATGACTCCTTCGGTACACGAAACAATCGGAATCTGGTACACTGATGTTACATATGCTACAGAGAATACGAGGCCGAGTTGTGAACCTACTTTGTACAACACAGTGGTAAATTGAGGTCTATGTTTGGCGTACATTACTCGGATTGCAGCTGTCCTCCATCCATCTTTGGCTGCATCCCACATTCACCAAATCTTGCATCCTGATCAGCTGTCACTCTGTCTATTGTATCTTTTATCAGTCTTGTGAGCTTCCCGGAAAAGCTATTCTCGTCCATATGCCTGATGCTCCTATAGGTACGTGCTTTCCAAACGCTTTAGGTTTCTGCTCGTTCTAAGCGCTTTTGACCAGATTGGCCCTCCGTACCTCAGTATGGGTAGCGTCACGCCTGGCAAGAGATTGCTGGCAATTACAGTAGAGGCTAGCGAAGCTGAGCTTGTCGTGGATCCAAGATGCCTAAGAGATCGCTTGGGCGCTATGGTGCATACCCTACCGAGATAAGCGCTCGGACTTGCGGTTGTTGACCACTACCACCTGAATCTTGTTATGGGCCAATCCCAGTTTCGTAGACCTCATCCATTCCTCAGAGTTGACTACTCGACTTCCTTCGATTCGCCACTAGACGACTATGGTGAAGTCGTCGGCAAAACCAATAATCTTAACACCCGTCCTACATCATACATTCCATAACATCGGGCCCACAATTGAACCTAAAACTTTTTTGCCTCTCTTCTGTGTCATACAGTAGAATCCCATCATCAAAATAGCTTTCTAGAAGCTTACACAACTGGACGGGTACCTTGAGTCGGTAAAGTGCGTGGGCTATCGCTTCTCAGCTTGTGCTGTTGAACGCAATTTTTTTTCAAAACCAAGGTGACAACTGCGCAGTAACGGATGCCGCTTTTTTTATGCTCGATTGCCACCTCAGTTGTCGAACGACTGGATACCGTCCAGAGTAGATTTACCTTTCCTGAATACAAACTGGTTGTTGTACAGGCCGTCCGCACCTTCCGTATACGGTACTAGCCTGTTGAGGATCAACCTCTCCAAAAACTTACCCGTCGTATCTAGTACAGATAGGCCTGTACGCCGACGGGTCACCTGGTGGTTTCCCGTCTTTGGTAGTAGCTGCAATTTCTGACGTTTCCATACATCCGGAAAAGTTCATTGAACTATGCAGCGTTGCATTGTGGTTCTGAACATGTCCAGATCCGCATTGACTGTCGCTTTTAGGGCAACATCCGGAATACCATCGGGTCCCGGTGCATTATTTGACGCGAATGGCCTCTATGCGATCGATACTATCGCATGCCGCTTTACAATCGCTTAGAAACCTGATATTGCCGGAATGTTTGGAGGATTTGTCTGTCGTCAACGAAACCGGTTTGATAACGTACAACGAATTCGTTTGCTATTGGTGATAAACGACAGAAGATGGGATCTGGGATAACATTCCGTAGGCGGCATTTGTAATAGTGATCACTTGATAGTACCATCAGTGCACCAGTATCCGCTCATGCCCCTATTTCAATGGTCAAAACCAACATTTTTCGCACAGATATATTCTAGCAATATTAACAACTTTCAAATAGTCGTCTGACATTATTTTCATTTGATAAAATAATTCTTTATATTGAAAACACTCCAATAACCGCTTATGCAAAAAATTTAACAAAATTTTAAAGAAATGTTGATTTTAGTATACAGCCTTCCTTATTGCAGTAGTAGCTATGATTTGACCAAAAAAAAAAATATCAGGATAAATAACGAAATTCAAAATAATGCATTTTTTAGTAAGTTCGTCACGAAACCTGTTTACCGTGAGCGGAAATAGGAACACTTAGATGCAGTAACAAATGCAATTGAATATTTGTTCATGAAAGTTTTTCAAATTCTTTATTACTTTGCCGCTGATTACCTATACTTGGAGCTACATTGTGACATAAAAATAGTATTGTTCGACACAATAGTTATTTTATAATAAACATTTGAACACATAACTTCCCTTAAATTAGCGGAATCTGGTGCACTGATGGTACCCACATTCTGTTTTAATATTATTTTTCCGCATTTGCTTCTACCCAGCCAAGTAGAAGTTTGAACAACTACTGAGTATCTGGACACAACATATACTGTGAAATTGAATTAAATGAACAATTTAAAATTAAATTTGCGAAATCGTTATTCGTCTTCTCGATGAGAATTGAACTCATGACTCCCAACTCACTTCAATACGTACCTCTTTTTTTTTACCTGCAACCATGTACATTGTACATCGTTTTGATAGAGAGAGCTTATAGCTAAGCGTATCCTCTCTGTATCTTTCTTCAAAAGAACGAAACCCTCCTCTATACTGCTATGTGATCACTTCCTATAAAGTGGATATTGTTGGCGTAGAATATCGTGTAGAATAATTTAAACTAATCCATCCCACAAAGGTAATTTTATCGTGTTTGTTTTTTCGCAGAGCTCATAAAAAAATAAAGCATTGTCGGATTAAAGTTGAAGGACGACTGTACGGAGTCGGCGGCATGGATTTCGAAAGCTTGATAGATCTTGTCAATTTCTACATGAAACATCCTCTCTATAAAAAGGTCAAACTAACGCATCCGATTCCCAAGGATATGCTGAAACGCATCAACACTATGAATGTACGTGATTTCTATTGTTTTCGGTGACTAGTTTCAATATTCAGAACATTGCTTTTAGGGCCCGGAGGACAACGGTGCGTACAGCTATATGGATCCTTCGTGCATCAATGAGAAGGTAATTTGAATAACATTTCTAATAAGCGGTTTCTTCACCACCGCTTAGGCCCTAAACCTGGTTTAATCGTATGGATAAACGTGGTTTACGGCTTAAGCTAAGGTGAAGAAATCGGCCCTAAGATCTATGAAATAATTAAACCCCTGGTATTACAGGTCACTGTCAAAGCTCTTTACGACTATAAGGCTCGAAGGGAAGACGAACTATCGTTTTGTAAGCACGCGATCATCACTAACGTGAAGAAAAGCAACGAACAGTGGTGGACGGGAGATTACGGTGGCAAGAAGCAGCATTATTTTCCCGCCAATTACGTACAAGAGATTAGTACCTCAGATGGCAATAGTGATGACAGTGGTAGTGACTGCCTAATGCTAGGAAGTCTACAAAAAGGTACGTTACAGTATTTTCTCAGTTTCCCGTTTCATTTGTTCACGCATGCACCTGTTGCAGGATCTCTGGATGTTCATGGAGCGGTAGTAGATTTAACGTACGGCCCTATGCCAGAGTTGGAACGGGTCCTGCGCATACAAAACCCATCAATGCAGAACGTTTTTGAAGTTGGAGTACAAACCCAGGCGCAAGCCATCGAATGGATGTGCGCCATTAAGGAAGCTGCTCAAAATGCCAGCGCTTTGGAGGACGAACGTAAAAAGATGGAACGCAACTCTCGCGTTGCTAAAGAAATGTCCGACATGATAATCTACTGTCGAAGTGTTCCGTTCAAAAACAGCGGCTGGGTGTTCTATGAGATGTCCAGTTTCCCCGAAACGAAGGCGGAAAAATATTTTCTGCAACAGGAAACAAAACTGTTTGTTCGGTATCATCGCAATCAAATTAGTCGGGTTTATCCAAAAGGTCAACGATTGGATTCTTCCAATTACAACCCGGTTCCGCTGTGGAACACAGGATCTCAAATGATTGCGCTGAACTACCAGACGCCCGACAAAAACATGCAGTTGAATCAGGCTAAATTCCGCGACAACGGAGCATGTGGTTATATATTGAAGCCGGACTTCATGTTTAGAGATGAGTTTGATCCTAATGATCCAAACACTTTGATCGGTGTAGAGGAAAAGGTGATCGAAATACGGATCATCGGCGCAAGGCATCTCTGTAAAGGAGGCCGAAACATTACAAGTCCCCTGGTGGAAATTGACTTGATTGGTGCGTCTTTCGATAGCGGCATAAAACATCGAACCCGAGCAGTAGGTTAGTATACGAAAAACGAGCAAGGTGACGTTTTTGGGATTTGTTTTTCAATAGCAAGGTGATCCTCATTTTTCAGATTTTATTCCACATACCGTAAAATGGGGCGAATAGAAACACTTTCCGACATGTTTGAATGTGTACAACTTAAACCGTGTGGATAAAATCCAATTTTATTAGTCTTAAATATGGGTCGCGTCTTCCTTTACTAAGACCCCAATCGCTGTTAAAAATAAAAATTATATCGTACAAATATTTATGAAAATGTTGTATGTTTCTATTCACCCCGCAATGGGGCGAATAGAAACATTGTTCAGTAAATATCAATACTTTTTTTATTTAAATGGGAAAATAAACACATTTTTAACTGCATCTTGAAGAAATATCAACATGTATTTACTTAGTGAAGAAAAAAATTAAAATTTTTGAAACCAAGTTCAATTTTAGATCATTTTTGAAATCAGCCAAAATGGCGGATGTTTCAAGCTATCAAAAATGATTGAGATTTCAATATTTTCTTCTCAAATTTTTAATGAGAAATGTAGCAAAATTTTTAATTTGAAAATAGTTTAGCGATACTCTGTTGTTATTGAAATAATGAAAAAAAATTATTTCTGTAGGTTTCTAAAGTTTATCATTGCATAATAGTCGCATTTTTAACTAAAGGTCGCTTTGTTTCTATTCGCCCCACTTTTTCTATTCGCCCCGTTTTACGGTAACCATTAAGGTCTTGGTTATTTTGCATAACAAACAGATGGCATAACCGTTATGCCATAACATGCATATACTTTATCTTGTAAGAGAGTTATACCTACCTCTTACGTTGTAGGCTACAACGTAGCTCCACGAAATTGCCGAGCGTATTGTAGATCTTGATCTTCGCTGGTCTTAAGCGATACTTCTCCAGTTGACTCAAACATATAGGGTTTTCAAATCCTCTTCCACTGCATACAGTCAACGTATACGTGACAATAGCTTCAGTCACATCCTCACCAAACACTTTCTCAACACTTACACCATTGGGCCTCTCACTGTATCTGTCTAACCATGTACTTAGTACTCTGTCTCCATGGTAGCAATTTCCATATACTTCCCAAAAGGTCGACCAGACGGAACCTATCAATGCGCTATATATCACATTAGGATCCTATGGCTTTTCCCTTCTTATTTAAATTCTACAATATCTCGTTACGCCAATGAGAGGTCGAAGAGTTCTATGCTTCTTTCATAAATAGATGTTCAATTAACCATTCCTTCCAAACCCTCCGTTTTCGCAAGGACGTGGCCAGCACAGCTCTCGATTATTGGATGATGCGTCAAGTTTACCTAAGAGCCAGGGGTTAATCGCAAGTTTCTGGCATTGGTAGCGGACGGGAACGGGAAGGGGTTCTATCCAATTCTACCGAATGTCTTTAAGCCGATGGACATTGGGCCGAATGCCGTTAGGGCGAAAGGGTCATCAGGCCGAATATGGCCGATAGTTTTATGAATTGTAACAACTAACAGTCAATTACGACAAATGCGAACTTTTCGCGATACAGTTCCAACGCGCTTTCAACAATTTCGTTGCTGCGCAATCGCAAGTTCATGCTGCATTGGATGATACTAGCCGTGATGTGTTCAGCTATGAAATGTTTGATATCTCTCAATGGGAAGTAGGAAGAGCGATAACCAAGCTGAAGTCTTCCTACACTCCTGGACCAGACGGAATTCCACCAGCGTTACTAAAAAGATGCTCAGCGTTGCTTATATCTCTGGTGAAGCTGTTCAATCGTTCACTTGGATGCCGAGTATTCCCACGAAGTTGGAAAAAACAGGTGGACGCAGTGTATTTGGCATGGAAGGCGGCGTTTGATAGTGTTCCTGCAAAAACTTCAATAATGTGGCGTATCCGATAGCTTCATCGATTGGTTTGAATGCTTTCGAAGTGTGGTGTTCACAAAATTCCTGTGATCTATTCCAATGGTGTCACACGAAGTTGACATCTCATCTGCAATCTCTATAACCCTAATTAGTTTCGCCGGAAAACCATGTTCATACATTATCTACCACAGCTTATAACTTTTTTCAGAACCGTACGCTGCTTGGAAATAAATGATCAGATAATGGGTCTGCAAGTTGTACTACCGCAATTTATCTTGCATCTTTTACAAGGTGACTAAGGTAATCTCTCTGTAATTGGCGTATTTCAGCATGTGCCCTTATCTGTAGATTAGGTGTATGATAACGGGTACCCCCGCAGGTTTGATCATCTTTCTGAACACTTTTCAATTTGCACATCGTTCAGATTAAAAATAGTTTAGCGGGATTTGGAGCAAGTGTGCCACCTTAAGCAAATTGTTCTCTAACTTTGTCTAAAGCTTAAAAAACCCGCCAATTCAGCCTCACGATGTTAGTTTCACATCTTTTCATAAGCACTGTGCCATTTAAAAAGAAAATAATTTCAAAAAGTATTAGTTTTGGAGCTCCTCAAATATCATCCAAAATACCCTGATTTTCAACACTATGGGGCAAGTGTGCCACCCTTATGAGGCAAGACGGCCATCGAATGAACATTCATGCAATTCTACTTGTAATGAAATTTTCATTATTTCCTGTTAATATTGCTAACAAATCAGAGCCTAATTGACAATTTTAAAAATATGTTTAGGTTTACCGTCATGAGGGGATGCTTTATAACAAGGTTCATCACATGTGGAACTCTCTACTAGTCAATTCGAATAACTACAATTGGTTTTTTTTGTCTCCATTCAATGCGATATATGAATTACTCTTTCATTATGGAGGATCTGTATAATATTACATTGGATCAGCACTAAATAAAGGTAAAATATTGATGAAAATAAGTAAAATAGTTCTTAAAACGCCTAAAACCATGTTATTATCGAATATTTGGAGAAAATAATTATTGTGGGAGCAAAAATGTTCGCTATTCCTTTTCTACACTTCAAAAACCACTACTGATGCCTTATTTTGGTTCATTATCATGATTTTGTTGATGATGTTTACATTTTTATGAATTTCACCCCAACCATTTTTGTTTACCAAATAGGTGGCACACTTGCCCCAAAAAGTATAGATTTCAACCAAAATGGATTTTGTATGTAAAACTAAATATTTTTTTCGTTCAAATGCCACAATTACTTACACATTTGTATAGCTTCACAATGTACAGTACGTTTGAAAAATTCGTTAATAATTTACCTCGAACGAAATCTTATAAAAAATCACTGAAATTTTATGGTTTTCACAAAAGTCGATGTAAATGCGTGAAAAATAGAGCAATTTGTGTCATATTTTGACCATTGCACTATGGTCCAGGAATCAGTTTTATGCGGAAAGATGCATTTTGAGCTTTAGAATGAAACATTAGACAAAAACGGTTTTCTACAAAGTTGTTTGTTTTAGTTGAGCCCTTTGTTTGGTGTTATTGAAAATTAGGGTGGACCACATTTTCATAGAAATTGTGTAACTAACTTTCATATTTGTAGAAACTATATTATACATGCTTCAGCAAAGTTATAGACCATTCAATTTCAAGCAACTTTGCCAAACAAAGTTTTTTTGTATCTCTTAAATTGACCGATTTAGAGCTTTTTTCCTGCAGTGACATAGGGTGGTCCGAACAAAACTGGTTTTCTGGCTCTAGAGTTTTCAATTCAAATTTTTCATCAAAGTAGTCTATAGAAACACTTTTAGAGCTTTAAAAAATGCGTAATTTGGTGAGTGAAGAAACTCGCTATCTCCTTCCGTTTAGGAGTTATTGTTGTTTTTCTCTCAAAAACATGCCTACTTTGATTGTGAATATCTCTGATTGGGGCAAGTATAAAACATATCTTTTGACGGCGTTCAAAAGACAAAATAAAATTGTATATTATATCAAAAAATTACAGATGTGTTATTTTTGTAACTCTAATAAAACGTCTTGAAAATCAAATATTTTTTATCACAAAAACTTTAATAACTTTTGAACTAAAACAGATATCAACAATCTTTTTGCATTAAAAATTTGCGTTTTGTTAAGTTCTAAAAGTCGTTCATAGACCGCTTTGACGAGAAAATAATATTAAAAAAATTAGAGTTGAAAAACTAATTTTTGTTGGACCACCCTGCGATGATTAGGAAAAAATGCTCTAGATCCGTCAAATTTTGAGCTACATAAAAACTTTTTTTGGCAAAGTTGATCAAAATTTCAAGTTCTACCGCTTTGCCTAAGAGCATATACTAGTATTTTTGCAAATAAAAAAGTTGATAATATGATATGTGTGATATTGTGGACCACCCTAGTTTCAAATCACACAGTATGAAAGCTTACATTTTGAGAAACAATTTTGTAGAAGATCATTTTTGTCTAAAATTTCATTTTCATGCTCAAAATGCAAAATAATATAGAAATACATACTATGAAAATCTTCAAAATAGTTTTAAAGCCCTATCTTTCTTATTTCAGATTTCTCGTCCAAGCGGTCTATGAACGACTTTTAGAACTTAACAAAATGCAAATTTTCATGCAAAAATATTGTTGATATCTATTTTAGTTCAAAAGTTATTAAAGTTACAATAACACATCTGTAATTTTTTGATATAATATACAATTTTATTTTGTCTTTTGAATGCCGTCAAAAGATATTTTTTATGTTTGCCCCAATCAGAGATATTCACAATCAAAGTAGGCATGTTTTTGAGAGAAAAACAACAATAACTCCTAAACGAAAGGAGATAGCGAGTTTCTTCACTCACCAAATTACGCATTTTTCAAAGCTCCAAAAGTGTTTCATAGACTACTTTGATGAAAAATTTGAATTGAAAACTCTAGAGCCAGAAAACCAGTTTTGTTCGGACCACCCTATGTCACTGCAGGAAAAAAGCTCTAAATCAGTCAATTTAAGAGATACAAAAAAACTTTTTTTGGCAAAGTTGCTTGAAATTGAATGGTCTATAACTTTGCTGAAGCATGTATAATATAATTTCTACAAATAAGAAAGTTAGTTACACAATTTCTATGAAAATGTTGTCCACCCTAATTTTCAATAACACCAAACAAAGGGCTCAACTAATACAAACAACTTTGTAGAAGACCGTTTTTGTCTAATGTTTCATTCTAAACCTCAAAATGCATCTTTCCGCGTAAAACTGATTCCTGGACCACTGTGCATTGTATTATGGACTATAAGGGAACATATTGTTAAGCTCAAATAAAAAATATAGTTTGTAGTTTTTACAAAAATCAGGGGTGGCACACTTGCCCCAAATTCCGCTAAACGTCATTTAGCTCATGGAGTAAAGTGAAATGGAACAGCCAAAGGGGTAACCTGATGTACGTTTTTTGTTGTTCGTAAGGTGACTAGAATTTTAATTTAAAAATGAATCCCGATGGCATGAGGTACCATTAAATCTTCGTCCCCTCATACCTTCGGAAGTACTCATTGAATCAACTGCTCGACCGAGGTTTCGTGGTTTCTAGCAGGCTTATAGTTATTCAGCTTGCTTTCAATTCTTTACATTTCTCCACAGTTCGACCGTCATCGTCTCTGTTTACTCTGTTTCTCGCTTCATAACCATTTTCATCGTTAAAAAACTTTGTTGCTTTTGTTGGTTTTCAAAATCAATGGACCAATGGTCCGATGCACGAGTTCACTAATTTGCGTTTGAGTGGTGCCCCATTCACTCGTTTCTCATAAATAACAGCACCGCTCAAACGAACTGGAATGTTCGCCTGAAACCTTCACACAATTTTGCACACCTTCCATCGTCGCTCTTATCAGTTTCGCGAGCTTTCCGGAAAAGCTGTTCTCGTCCATGATTTCTCTTAGCTTTACGCGATCGATACTATCGTATGCCGCCTTGAAATCAATGAAAACGTGATGCGTTGGGTCCTGGTATTCACGACATTTTTGGAGGATTTGCCGTACAGTAAATATCTGGTCCGTTGTCGATCGGCCGTCAACGAAGCCAGCTTGATAACTTCCCGCGAACTCGCTTACTATAGGTTACAGACGACGAAAGATAATCTGGGATAATACTTTGTAGGCCGCATTTAGAATGGTGATCGCTCGAAAGTTCTCACAATCTAACTTGTCGCCTTTCTTGTAGATGGGGCATATCACCCCTTCCTTCCACTCCTCCGGTAGCTGTTCTGTTTCCCAGATTGTGCCTATCAGCCAGTGCAAACGTGCAAACAAATGGCCAGCCTTTCCGGGCCCATCTTTATGAGTTCAGCTCCGATACCATCCTTACCAGCAGCTCTATTGTTCTTGAGCTGGTGAATGGCATCCTTAACCTCCCTCAAAGTAGGGGCTGGTTGGTTTCCATCCTCCGCAGTATCGACGAAAGTATTTCCTCCGTTGTCCCGACCTTCTTTGCCTGTGCTCTCAGCGCCATTCAGGTGTTCGTCGAAGTGCTGCTTCCACCTTTCAATCACCTCACGCTCCTCCGTCAAACTGCTCCCATTCTTATCCCTGCACATCTCGGCTCACGGCACGAAGCCATTGCGGGATGCGTTGAGCTTCTGATAGAACTTGTGTGTTTCTTGAGACCGGCACAGCTGTTCCATCTCCTCACACTCCATTTCTTCCATGCGGCGTTTTTTTTCTTCCGAAAGAGGTGGGTCTGCTGTTGCCGTTTCTGTCTATAGCGCTCCACGTTCTGCCGGGTCCCTTGCTGCAGCATGACCGCCCGCGCTGCGTTCTTCTCCAGAATCTGCCTACGTTCCTCGTCGAACCAATCGTTACGTCGACTCCGTCCCACGTACCCGACGTTGCTCTCAGCTGCATTGTTGATGGCTGCCTTCACTGTTCTTCATCAGTCACCACGAGGGGTTTCATCCAGCTCACCCTTTTACGGTCATGCAGCCTCGAGGTGCTGCGCGTATGCCGCTGCGACATCCAGATGCTTAAGCTGCTCTAGGTCGTACCGGGGCGGCGACGGAGAGTTTTGAGCGCAGTTAAAGGTGAAGATGAACCACCACCAGTCAGTGACCAATCGATTAAGTTTTCAACTTAAACGGATGTTTGATTCTCCAGATTTATGCTCTTGAAAATTTGAGGTTTGGCTTCGATTTATCTTCACCTTAACCATCACCAGATAGTGATCAGAGTGGATGTTAGCGCCACGATAGGTCCTGACGTCGATAATGTCGGAGAAGTGCCGTCCATCAATCAGAACATGGTCGATTTGTGATTCTGTCTGCCGTGGTGATCTCCAGGTGTATCAGTATGGAAGGCTTTGCTGGAAGTAGGTGCTACAAATGGCCATATTCTTGGAGGCGGCTAAACCAATTCTTGCATTTAGTATCATACAGGCGTATCTGCAGTGATCGATTTCTCATCGTCGATTTTCTCTTTGGATTAATACACGAAATTCAATCGATTTTCACAACATTTTACGATGCAGCATGATTAAGGACGATGAGTAGCTTCTATTGAATCAAAAATATTAGTCAAAAATAGTTGCCCAGCCAAGTTATTCTCTAAAGAGAAAGTCGATGAAGAGAAATCGATCATTGCAGTTACGCCCTTATGAATTGAGAAATTATTGCCGTGTGTGAGTAAACTGTGGAAATACGAGACAATGAGTCAAAAAGGTGACCCAACTCATCCATGATTTTTTGACTGGTGAGTTGCGTAATTGACCACTCACGCATGGAAAATCTCAAGCGTGAGTTATGAAAAATTGAGTTTTTCACAACACTGTGGAGTACAGACGCTCCAGATTTGCAGAAGCAAAAGCTAAAGCAATTCGTTATTGACCAGCACCAATCAAATCCCGTACCGTTGTCGTTGCCACAACTTTAAGGGTAGTATCATACAAACACTAGTTGACACTAAGTTTGCTTATAAAGTGAGAGATTTTTGATTTTGCGAACGACACTTCACTGACGGAGATAGGCAAGATGCTAGAAGAGGTAGAGATGTCGAAACAAATAAGTTGACGCAATCGATAGCACGGATAACCGAAGTCAAACAGCCACAAAACCGAGGGCCTGTTAGTCATGTCAATGATGAGAAGTATAAGAATAGGATGATGTGGACACATGTTGTTAAAATGAAAAAAGTGTTATTTTTTTATTTCTTCATTTATTTTGATGCGGCATATTACTTACTCCTCGATCGAGCAAGTGGCAGGCGCTAGGCTTGCTCGGTAGCTGTTCTGTTTCTAGATGCCTATCAGAAGGCGCACAGGAATGGCTTCTTCGGACTTATCTTTATAAATTCATCTCCGATACCATCCTTACCCAGATAGCCGTAGCGGTAAACGCGCAGCTATTCAGCATGACCATGCTGAGGGGCGTGGGTTTGAATCCCGCTGGTCGAGGATCTTTTCGTAAAGAAAATTTTCTCGATTCCCAGGGCATAGAGTATCTTCGTACCTGCCACACGATATACACATGCAAAAATGGTCAATCGGCAAAGAAAGCTCTTAGTTAATAACTGTGGAAGTGCTCATAAGAACACTAATCTGAGAAGCAGGCTTTGTCCCAGTTGGGACGTAACGCCAGAAAGAAGAAGAAGAATCATCCTTACCAACAGCTTTATTGTTCTTTAGTTGTTTGGTGACGTCCTTAACTAACCTCATGCTGGTTGGTTCACATCGTCCACTGAACACTTCCTGCATATAACAACCCTGTTTGTCTGTGACTCAGAACATCATCAGGTGTTCAACAAAGTGTTGTTTCCACATTTCAATCACCTTACGTTCGTCCGTCAAGGTGCCTCCATTCTTATCCCTACACATCTCGGTTAGCGGATGCAGGTACAGATTGAATTTCTTCAAATCATCCCACGTTTCAAACTAATAGACTCGATATCAATTTATAACAGTAGGTGTATAATAGCGAACCTATATTTCATTTGTTTGCAGCTGACAATGGATTTAATCCTATATGGGATGAAATTTGCGAATTCCGTGTTATCAATCCATACTTTGCATTGTTACGGTTCGAGGTGCAAGATGAAGACATGTTTGGAGAGCCTAACTTTATAGGCCAAGCAATCTTTCCGGTAAGTTTGTAACCCTTTATGTACATAATTCTTCAATTGATTCAATGTTGTTTCCGTCAACAGGTAAATGCATTACGCACAGGTTATCGAAGTGTTCCATTAAGAAATAAGTACAGCGAGGAGTTGGAGTTGGCAACCCTGCTTGTTCACATAAGAATCCGTACACAAGAGCAGGTAAGTTATGCGTAACGCACCCCTATTTTGTATGCTGACGGTAATTTTCGCTCTCTCCAGAACGGCAGCGAAAGGTTGAGTTTGCTAAGCTAAGATCGTAGTCAATTGTACGATAAGTTTCACTGTCGATTGTTAAGCATATAACAGGTGAAATGGTAATTCACTGGTAATTAGAAAGACTTCATATGGCAAGTATTATTTATTGATGCTGCATTTTAAACGCAACAAACCCCAAACAAATCAATGTTTAAAAGTGCCTAATTAGTCTAACTGAACCCCTTTTTAAGCCTAAACAATGTATGTTTTTGATTGCTGATGAATGTATGAATTTTTGTACTACGAGGTTTTACACTACACCTCCAAGAGTGTTAATGTTTATTAGTTTATAAATGTTGAAATGGAGTATAGGATTTCTATATATGATATGTGTAGTGTCTTAATGATGTATTTATGAAAGTTTAATGTTTTGAATAAATGATTTATTCGAAAATATGAGGCAGCAGTGTTCGAACTATCTTGTGATATATCACCGTCCAACAGTATCTACAAAAACAATCCGTTTTTAAATAGGCAGACAAGTTGGTGTCAAAACCGTAATCTCTTTGTAAATCTTTCCATAAATGAAATATTCCTGAAATTTTACTTTGATTACTATGATTTTTTTTTTGGTTTAAAAATCTTTTCTCACGTTTAGTATCATAAAGGCATATTTGCAGAGATCAATTTCTCTTCATCAATTTTCTCTACCGCTCATAGCTAGGCCTGGCGAAAGATTTTGACAGTTTCAGTTCTCATCGTAGAACGACTTACGATTCTTAAAATATTGCAAAGTAATGGAAATCGTCTGAGTTTTGCGTAACAGTTCAAACACAAATCAATAAAGAGAAATCCATTATTGCACTTATGCCTACATAGTACTGAACGCGGGATTTGGATTAGAAAAAAACTTGGAAATTTTGCTATTTGAATAATATTTGGTATAATAATTTCTCTTAAATATTTGTAGAAAATGTTTCTAGGAATTATAAATTAAATGCATCGGTTATTCATGAAACTCCTTCACAATTCCATATGGGATTCTTCCAAGCATCCCTTCGCGGATTCATCTGGCATTAACTTCCAAGGATTTTCCTCAAAATTCTTGTTCAGGATTTAATAGCACTTCTGAAACCTTCCGTTAAACCTTTGATGATTCCCTGATTACATTGCTGGAAGGAGCGTTTGAAAAATTACTGTTCGAATTTCTGGACAACATGTTGACCAAATTTCTAGAAGTTTGCTTAGATATAGAAAAAAAACTTAAAAAACTTTGATTCTCTGGAAAAAGTACTGTGTAAATAATTCTTCCACGTGATTTGGTGTAATCAGTGTAGGGTATTCTAGTGAAATCTCTATAGCATATCTTACCGGAAACACCTGATGAAGTTTTGAATAAATCCTTAGAAGAAATTTTAAGAGGATTCCCTGTAGTAGTTTTTTTTTGTGGAAATGTTTAGATAAGTTTATAGATCGAATTCCTTGAGGTGAGGTATCCAGGGGTGGAAGTTCTAGAAGTTCGTTTGGAGAAATTTCCTGGAAATATTCCTGCAGGAATTCCTGAAATAATTATTTATATATTCATTATTATTTGATTGGTTCTTTATCAATTAACTTGATAAAACCTCGCCAACAATATTTCGCCAATTTACTCGATTCATGGCAGCCTCTCTCCATCGTCGACTTCGACCCAAGCTCTCCAGGATTCCAGGTCAATCCACCTAGCTCGCTGTGCCTCACGCCTTCTTGTTCCGATCATCTTCGAAGCGAAAACCATGTTTATAGGGCTGTTGTCCAGCATTCTTGGAACATGCCCTGTTCAGCGTATCCTACCTGCTTTGGCTATGTTCTGGATACTAGGTTCGCCGTAGAGTTGGACGAGCTCGAGGTTCATCCTTCGTCGCCAAATACCGTCCTTAGCACCCGGGGTTCGAAAACCCCAAGGTTTTGCGAATCCTCCTCGAGCATAGTTCACGTTTCATGCTTGTAGAGGAGTACCGGTCCTCTGAGCATTTTGTATATCGTGCATTTAGTGCGGGGTGAATCTTTCTCGAGGTAGACGAATTAGTCAATCACCTTGAAAGAGTTCCCGTCTATCGTGACACTGCTTCCTAGACGGATCACGTTGCAGCTCCACGTATCGAGTTTCCCTCGCTGTGGTCCTCTTCCAACATTTTTGCAACATGAATTGCCCTGTCACGCTCGGCTCCACCTACTAGCATGTACCTTGTCTTGGACGCATTCATCACAGGTCCAACTTTTGCTGCCTCGCGTTTCAGGAGCGCCAACGGAAGTCACCAAACACTCTGCACTCTGCACTCTTCGCGCTGCTTGTCTTAAAGCCAGAAGACGATATCAGAGAGCAAGCCAGAGCGGTTTTGAAACTAGAGAACAAGCTGAGCAAATGTAACTGCTTCAAAGAGCTGTGCCGAGCAGATGATGCTAATCTTTGGAGGTATGCCTATAGGCCTTTTCATGTGACAGATCCGTCTATGCATTTGTTTACATCGGTGGAGGACCGGTGCTAACACGGGCCTGTCATTTTCATAGAAGAAGTGCTTCCCGATCAGCTGATTTGAGACGTCATTTGAATAGGCCTATCGAATGATAATGGCGAAAATCATGGGCCCATTGAAGCCGGTCGAAACGTGCGTGGGCAAGCTGAGAGTCATCGTCCCATTCCCATATTTCCAAAGCATGACCCTACAATGTGGCCGGTCACACCATATGACAGTGAAGAGCTAGGAAATGCCGAAGCTCGTCAGATCTCCAACGATGAGCATACACGGAAAAAAAAATTGTGCGGTATAAACTACCATTTTAGGGGGTAGTTTTCAGCAGACCAGAAATGAGCTTGATTGTCTGTAGTTGGAATCAGATTGTTGTAAATTAATTTACCAGTAATGCGGTGGGGTGTACCGTAAGCATAGTAAATTGGTCTGAATTTCCATGGTAGTTTTAAGAATGGGCGTAGTCAGCTAAAATAGTTATTTTTACCACAGATGTTTTTCCCGTGTATAGCAGCGGTGAAAGCGCTGAAGCTGAACACGACGCCGGGTCTGGACGGAATCCCCAACGTGGCACTTAAAGCTGTGGTCTTTGCGTACCCATATATGGTTCTGAAGGTTATGCAGAAATGCCTGGACAAAGGCACCAAGTACTGTGGTATGAAACCGACGCAGGCCCGAAGGAATCAAGAATAACGGCACGAGTCCCATAATGGGTCCAACGCTGTCCTATCCCTGGAGCTACCCACGGGGGTCGGGGTCGTCGGCTTCGATAACGTTGTCCTAACGGTAATAGGTGAGACGCAGAAGGAAGTAGAAATGCTGGCAACGGGGGCAATTGACCTGGTCGAAATATTGATGGAGGGAGTCAAGCTGAAGATGGGAGTCAAGCTGGAGTTTGCCCACCACAAAATGGCGGTGCTACTAGTTTTTTTTTTTTTTTTTTTTCCTTCTAAGCAATGGGGGGATAATCTGCTCAACAGACTCCGGACCGAGGTCCGGGAGTGTGGGGTTGGGGACCATTTACTACGTACAAGCAGTAAACAGGACTACACCCCCGACCCACTAAACCATTTCCATTGCCGCCAAACCCTTCGTCTCTCCGGGACCACCAAGAAGGCATTGCTTCGGAGAGGGGCTATTGCACATCGCATCCTCCAGGTTAGCTGCGTAGCCATGCAGCAACGAACATCGATGACACGCTTATGGGGGTCCACCAAGGTAGCATGCTGGCGCATTGCCAGCTTCCCGGGTGGTCCTCACCTCCCGTTGTCCGCTGAAGGCGGGCAGGGTCGACCACTAAGCCCGCGCCCAGCTGCACCGCAGGTATCAAGAACTGATACTGCGGGCTTCGCAATTTGACCTACTGAAGGCTCAGGCCCTATCAGCTAGCACGAGCTGGGATTGCTGACGAAGGGGCCTCCACCTGCCCCGAACAACCAGAGGCTCGTATCCACCCAGTAGGCCGGCGCCACGACAGCAGCGCTACCAGGATGTTCTCCCCGCGGCCACTTAATCGCTGTAAGGGTCGATTTCGACCGTAGGGCACCGGTATGACCTACGTAGCCGACTGCGAACCCTTGGACTACCTGTTGATTAGCGTCTGCACTAGTCACTCCTCGAGTCCACACGCCACCTCCTTTGGAGTTCCGAGACGTTGTGGGTGATAGCCGATGAAACGGCATTCCAGCCAAACTCGTCTGCACACATCCTCTGGACCAAATTGTCCGGAGTCGTGTCCCGACCGCATGTGGCAAACATGCGGTCACGCATTGTGCGGAAACGCGGGCACACGAACAAAACGTGTTCCGCCGTTTCCTCTAAACCTGCACAAACTGGACATTCGGGAGAACCCGCATGACCGAAACGGTGTAGATATTGTCTAAAGCATCCATGACCCGAAAGGACCTGTGTTAGGTGGAATGTTAGTTCCCCATGGCGCCTATTGACCCAGATATCTAACCTCGGAATCAACCTGTGAGTCCACATTCCCTTGGTGGAACTGTCCCACGCACGCTGCCATTTGACCATGGAGGCCAGTCTGGCAGTCCTGCGTATGCCTCTTGTGCCGCGCATTTCGAAGCACTCTATGTCTTCCATGATAAGGATACCAATAGGCATCATACCGGTGATGACACAAAGTGCATCGTGTGACACGGTACGGTACGCGCTCGCAACCCTCAGGCACATTAGCCTATAAGTACTCTCTAGCTTGCTACGGTAGCTATCGGTACTCAAAGCCGTGCCCCAAGCCGGGCCACCATACCTCAGTATGGACGAGGCGACACTGGCCAGAAGCTTACGCTTGCTGGCGTACACCGCAGAGCTATTGGACATCATCCGGGACAGTGCCACAATAGCTGTGGAGGCTCTCTTGCAGGCATAATCGACATGGCTACCGAAGGTAAGCTTGTCGTCGATCATCACCCCCAAGTGTTTGACGGAGCGCTTCGAAGTGATTGTGCAGTCGCCTACACTGATCACCGCTTGCTGCACCGACTTTCGGTTGTTGACAACAACAGCCTCAGTTTTGTGGTGAGCCAATTCCAGTTTCCTGGAGCTCATCCACTCCTCCACAATTGCGATCGAGTGGGCTGCAGTCAATTCCACTTCTTCGATCGATTCACCGTAGACCTCCAGCGTAATATCGTCGGCAAAGCCAACGATGACCACACCCGCCGGGAATTTTAATCTCAACACCTCGTCGTACATGACATTCCATAACACCGGACCCAGGATGGAACCTTGCGGGACTCCTGAGGTTATGTGAAAGCACTTCCGACCCACCTCCGTGTCATAGACTAATACCCGATTCTGGAAGTAACTTCCGAGAATCTTGTACAGGTACTCGGGTATCCCCAGACGCAGGAGCGCATCAGCAATAGCCGCCCAACTGGCACTATTAAATGCATTCCTTACATCCAGAGTCACTACTGCGCAGTAGCGAATACCCCTCCTCTTACGCTGGAGTGCTATCTCAGCGGTTTTCTTAACCGTCAGAATAGCGTCTACAGTGGACCTCCCTTTCCGGAAGCCGAACTGGTTGCCTGAGAGACCATTTACACCCTCGGTGTACCTCGACAGTCTGTTGAGGATGATCTTCTCGAGCACTTTCCCCACCGTGTCAATCAAGCATATTGGTCTATACGCCGACGGGTCACCGGGTGGTTTCCCCGCCTTTGGCAATAGTACCAGGCTCTGCCTCTTCCACGCATCTGGAAATACTCCCTCGTCCAGGCATATCTGCATAGCAGATCTGAACATACCGGGAGCCTCCAAGATTGCGACTTTGAGGGCCAGGTTTGGAACTCCGTCCGGACCTGGTGCCTTCCCCATGCTTAGGGATTTTGCAATCCCTACAAGTTCCTCATCAGTTACTCTATCCTCATCGCCAGCCCCAATCCCCGGCTGTCCTACAAAAGGAGGCCATGGGCTAGGGTTGTGGCGCGGGAAGAGCCCCTCGATGATCCCCTCCAGCATCTGTGGAGATTGCTCCGTAGGAGCAATTGCACCTCTTGTCTTCGCCATTACGATCCTGTAGGCATCACCCCACGGGTTCGCGTTGGCACTCTGACAGAGTCCCTCGAAGCAGGCCTTTTTGCTTGCCCTTATCTCGGACTTCAGCGCGACTTTGGCAGCGGTGAACACCGCCCGTCGTTCTTCACGCTCCTGCTCGGTACGTGCTCGCTGCATCCGTCTCCTGGCCCGTAGGCAGGCACGGCGCAGGTTCGCAATAGCTTGAGTCCACCAGTATGTCGGTGGTCTCCCATTCCTAGGGTGGACTTTTCTAGGCATGGTCGCATCGCATGCACGCGTAAGCACCGCTACCAGTTCGTCCCCGCTTAGTCCGAGTAGGTTACGCTCACGGCGGAGCGCCTCCCTAAGTACTTCATCATTGAAGTACGATGTCTTCCACCTACGAGGGCTTGGCCTTGACCTAGCCGCTTCCTCAACCCGCTGCCTGCTGTTGTTGTAGTCGATACTGTAGCGAACCGCCAGGTGGTCGCTGTGAGTGTAGGCATCGTCTACCCTCCAGTTCGAACTACTCGTTAGGCCAGGACTACAAAAAGTAACGTCGATAATCGACTCCGCTCCGTTACGGCTGAAGGTACTTTTGGCACCAACATTAGCCAGATCGACATCTAGCACGGCCAGTGCCTCTAGCAGGATTTGACCTCGCTGGTTCGTGTTACGGCTTCCCCATTCCACGGCCCAGGCATTGAAGTCACCCGCTATTACAACTGGCCTTCGCCCTGTCAGCGCGGTCGTCATACAGTCCAGCATCTGCGTGAACCGCTCGGTCGACCAACTCGGAGGCGCATAGCAGCTACAGAAGAGGACCCCGTTTACTTTGGCGATCACGAAGCCCTCGTAGGTAGTAGACACCAACTGCTGGACAGGGTATTTACCCGTTGTCCATATCGCCGCCATTTTTCCGGATCTATCCACGACCCAGTTGCCGTTGCCGGCGGGTACTCGGTATGGGTCCGATATGATGGCGATGTCCGTCCCCCACTCAGCAACTGACTGGTACAGCAGTTGCTGAGCTGCGTCACAGTGGTTCAGGTTCAGCTGCGTTACCTGCACTGTGACTTTTCGTTGATGGCTCGTTTGAAGGTCGGGCACCTTGAGCCTCCCGTTGGGTGATTGTTGTTCACGGACTTGCCGGAACAAATCAAGCACTTGGGAGGGTTCTTGCAGCCTAGTGCCTTATGACCTTCCTCACCACAACGCCTGCACAACTTAGTCCTATCAGGGCCTTTACAGCCCCAGGACTTGTGTCCAGGTTCCCTGCACCTAAAGCAGATCACTGGTTGCTCATGTATGTTCAGTGAACATACTGACCAACCAACCTTGATCTTACCTACCTTAGCGGACTTATTTGCGTCTGCCACAGGTAGGTGTACTAAGGCCACCTGAGTACCTGCCGGACCTTTCCGTAGCTGAACGGCGGTGGTGGGCACCTGCACTTCGCACTGTTGCCGCAGTGCCGTGACGAGCTCTTCTGCGTTAGTGATCTCGTCAAGGTTCATCACCTTCAGAGTCACTGACTGCGTCAGAGCCCTCACTTCAACACCAGCGCCAAGGACCTCTTCCGCCAAACTTTTGTAGGCGGCGCCCTTGCGCTCCTTGTCGCGCTTAAGCTCGAGGATCATTTCACCTGTACGAGTGCGTCTGACACTGCGTACGTCGGCTCCTAGATCCGCAAGCTTCGCGTCACTGCGCATCGCCTTCAGGACTTCCGAGTACTTGGACTCTTCCGTCTTGATGATGATCGCATCACCCTTTTCGCGCTTGGCACCTACCCTCCTACCTTTCTTAGGTCTGGTATCCCTGCGCTCCTGATTCTCCTGTTTCTTCTTCTTCTTCTTCCTCACTACGGTTGTCCAGGGGGCGTCCCCCCCTTGCTCCGCCCTGACCTGTGGTGATGGAGGACCTCTCAAAGGTCGCAACCCCCTGTTCCCATCACTCCGTGAGGGGCCAGCCTTTTCGGGCCCACCCTTCTCGGCTTTCCGGGACGCCTGGCTGGGGTCCGATTTTCCGGCACTTCTGCCTGTTTTCGGGGTCAGTATCCGCCTGGCCTTACGAGCGCCGCCGGGTAGCTCCTCCCCTGACGGCTGCCTCGCGCGCTTCTGCGATTGCTTACTGTAAGCATTCGCTTCCACGCTTTTGGGGCTGCCCGCGAAAACGAAGGGTTCCGTCTGGGTAGACTTCGGCACCTTCAGTTCCACGGGTTCTGCCGCAGCCACAGTCACCATGGGTTCAGCATGGTTCTGCTTGGCCGCCAACATTGACTTACGAAGTCTAAGCAAGGCCTGCTTGAGGTCCTTGCTGATGTTAGACTTCGAGGACGCAAAGTCAATTATGGAGTCGAGCTGCTGTGCAGCCACTTCCATCGCAGAGAGCCCATCTCTACTTTTATTGATGGCCCTCATCAACCACGCTCCATCCATAACTTCACCCGATGCGTTAGCCGGGGATGAAATATGGGTTCCAGCACTGGCACTACGTGCACTGCTGCCTCCTCCTGCTTCTACTCTCCTCAACGGAGATCTAGCTAGCCCACTTCTTGCGAAGGGGTTCGCTTCCCTACTACTGCTACTACCTGCACTACTACTATTGTTTTGATTAGATATTGTACTCATTTTTGAATCCCACGAGTAGCACGGGAAAAGAGGTCCACCACGCCAGAGCCCTGCATTAACGCGGTAAGGGACAAAATACTGTGAGGGGTGCCCAGGTGCCCCACAGGCTCCGTTAATGGCCGAACATCTTTTTCACCCCTTCGACCATTCATTCCTCAGCACGGTTTTTCGCATCACACCTTGAATTGGGGTTACCCCGTTTGGTGGACTCTTACCACCGGAACGGGTTGTCCGTAGTTCTATTCTGGACGCCGGAACTACACGGCGGTGCTACTAGTTAGCGACTGCAAAGCAGTCATGCACGCCGAGATCACTGTCATAGCATCACAGCGAACGCTTAACGTTCAACGCTATCATCGTAATCATCGTCATCATCGAAATTTCAACAGCAGTTTTTCTGTTCAAAACTGAAATATTTTCGACGAAAATGTGTTCACTGTGTTTTGGTTGGAGAATAGAATACAGTGAACGCATTTTCACGAGAAAATTTATGATTTTGAACGAAAAAACTGCTTTTGAAAAATCCCAAATTGATGACGGATCCTGCCCCCTTAAACACCTGGGTATAATGCTACACGATCGGCTGAACTTCAACGGTCACGTCGATTATACATATGATAAGGCGGCGAAGGCGAAGCAATGCGCTCACAAGAATTATGCCCAATATAGGTGGTCCTAGAAGCAGTAATAGGCGTCTTATGGCTGCCGTATCAACATCGCTACTAAGGTACGGTGCACCATCCTGGAGCGCGTTCCGACTTACTATGTGAGTTGTAAACGCGTACAGGACTATATCGTCAGAGGCGGCATGCGTAATCGCTGGGATGATCCCGATCTGCATCATCTTGACCGAAGACATTAATTGCTATCAGCAAAGAGAAACCAGGCAGGCGAGGAAGTTGGCCAGAATTTGTTCGCTGTCTAAGTGGCAGCAAGAAAGGAAAGTGTACAAACAAGCACATCCCGAATCCATCGGCCTGGGTGCTCCCGAGAAGTAAACTTCCACCTGACACAGTTCCTGTCAGGTCACGGCTGCTTCAAACAACTGTATCGATTCGGCCATGCGTTTTCACCATTTTGTCCTGAGGAGATAGAAGAAACGCCAGAACATGTTGTCTTCGACTGCCCGTAATTCAACATAGTACGAAACACGGTGGCGGCTGCTTTCGGTGAATACTTCAGCGTAGAAGTATGGTATCCCGATCTTTGGAATATGATGACCAACATCGTATGGCAAATAAATATTGTCTGGCTTACAGCGCAACTGGCGAGCAAAGTAGCGAAATGAGACGCAGAGAGCAGCGATTGACGTAGGGTCATCGGATCACCGATGACAGGGTGGCCACCGATGACAGGGTGGCCACCGAAACGGGAAAAACGGGAAAAGCGGGAAAAAGACGGGAATTTGAATCCACCGGGAAAAAGACGGGGAAAACCGGGAATTTGAGACGATCACCGGGAAAATCGTTTTGAACGAACATCTTCAAGCTGTAATCTACAAACCAACCTCCAAAATAAGTTATTGAAAGTAGTTATGCTTAATGATATTTCCATGAGGCATCGGCAATTTTGAACCAATTGCTTTCAAACATTAATGATTTAATTTCTACTATGCTACACCATATTTCTTAGAAATGTTTCACTCCTTCCTTTCTTAGCAATGTTTCGAAACATTTTAATTTTAATTTTTGTCCTCGCACGGTAAGGGCTAATATTTTTTGAACTCTCTTACTTGTTTTACTCACGTTTTGAATCAAAGTTTAATTACTTATTGCAGATTGGTTTATCATTCTTCTGTAATTACTCAATACCACAACTTATTTGGAAAACAAGCCTATCTATGAATGCTTCTAATGTGTCAGTAGTGATCCAATCGACAACATTTTGAATAAGGGCTCATTTACGATTTTAAAAACGATCAAGCTGTTACAGCTCGTATGAAATGTGTAGAATATTCATACAAAAAGCTTTGAACTTATTTGCCTTAGAGAACTCTTTATTTTTATGAAGAAAATTCAGAGGATTAAGAATTGAAATAATTTCAATTACAGTGAAGAATTACTTGGGCATCTTGATGATGTACTCAGGCACCTGGGTCTTTTGTCGGCCAAATATCTGAAATTCAGCATTAAGATGCACTTAAGATAATTATAAGCCAAACCTCGAAATTTAAATAGCACGAGTTTTGAGAACCAAACCAGGCTTTCTAAGCTGAAATTGTGAGCGTTTTATCATGCAACCAATCCATCAAATTTTCACCGCGAACGGTTGTCAGATTCTGTAGATCTTAAAACTTGAACTTGGCAATTCGAAGTTTGGATTAAAGGGCATATTGTTGGAAAATATGATTCAAATAGCATTCAAATTAAATTCCTGTCGTGTCAAGAGTTGGATCTGTTTTATTAGCATAATTAATTATAATTTCCATAATTTTCCATGATAGATAACTCCAGAGCTCCATTGATTTTCAACGAACGCGAAAATAAAACAGCTAAAAAATTTAAAATCGATTAAGAAAAAAAATTTGCAGTGCTTTTAATAGAAACGGTTTTTGATATAGGAAAAGTTAATTAAAATCGTTGGTAAGAATGGATTAAAAACCGGGAAAATTATGTAAAATATACCGGGAAAACCGGGAAAAAAGCGGGAATTTCAAAATCGGAATTCGGTGGCCACCCTGCGATGAACCCAAAGCCAACATCTCACCGGAATCGTCGGACCTATCTCGGCATTCGACAAGTCAGTCTGTTGAAGAGAACATCGGTCACGATCGGAGTAAACTAGACCCTCCGTCGGGGACTAAACCGACTAGAACAAGTGCAACGTAGTATCGGTCATAAGTTGTCGTGGCGCCTGCAATTTTGTAAGAATTTGCTTTAAGGACGGTTGCACAGTGGTGTGCCTTCATACAAAGGTCGGACAAAACTTCTAATGCCTCCCCTCCCTAATCGCTTGAACACTTCTCGCATAATCTATGATCTCGCCCTAAAAGCCATTGGTAACCATGTGTGTAGCTCGTTGTTTCTGAGCATTTGAATAGATTTACACTTTATTCAACAACTCTATGGTGAAGAAAGGATCATTCTCTACCTGTCGGTGGTGTTGGTTTGGATGCTTATTCATTAATTTGCTCAGAAACAATGAGCTACACACGTGGTTACCAATGGCTTTTAGGGCGTTATCTCAGATTATGCGAGACTTTAACTTTCTTTGCTATCGTGTGATGTTGACTATGTTTCTGAAGTTGATTCAAAATCGTTGGTACAGTTGTCAACACTTTTATCCGCGTACGCAGCTTGCAGCTTTTAACTCATTCTGTAAAAATGTGGAGGTGTGCTGTCCATAAAAACATAGGTAACCATTTCATATGGATTTCGGAATCGACACATTTTTGCATCACAAAACTCTTATTTTAATTTAACAAATTTCATATATTTTGCAAATAAATAAACTATTAAAATTACGGTTCAAGTTAGCAAAGGTTGACAGTGAAGCTCAAATATTAACCCCTTTACCGGCAGCTTCATTTTTTAACGTTAAAAAATACTCAAATCGCGATAACTTTTTGTTTCATGATATTTTTAACCATTTTTCACAAGATCACAAAAAACTCTTCTAGCTTAGGAATCCGTGTTAATATTAACCATTGCTGATCTAGTTTTCAAAATATTCCGATGTTCCTTGGGGGACCGATATTCTCCATACAAAATGTTTTTGGCGGCCGTTTTGTTTTTGGTCAATTTACCAAGGTTAGGTAGGTATCAATTTACCAAGAAAATAAAATGTGTACTATACAATGGGAGGTGACAAGGAGCTAATCTGAAAAAATCATACAAATCGGTTCTGTATATTTGGAAAAATCTTGAAATTACGAAGTGAGGTTTCTTAGAGTTTCAAGATCTTTATTTGTCCAGCATGGTACCAGAAACATAAATGCCCATTACTTAAAGACGGCTGCACTAAATTGCTTTATTTTTCCCAACATATTAGCATTGATGTATCATTCCAAGGCGTGAATATCCGAATACGATAAAAATTCTGTAGTCTGAGATATTTGAGTGGGTTATGGCTACGTGTTGGTCCCCCAAGGAGTTTTGGAATATCTCCGGATCCAGCTGACCAATTCTCGAAGACTTATTCAAACATACTCAAGTCAGAAAAGTTAACAAACTTATTTTATCAATCCTACGTGTTTCGCAGTCGAAATTCTACACGTTCCGATCTAAACCAATTCGATGTTTCACTTTTAGAACGTTTAATTTCCGGATTTACGAAACGACGAAAGTAAGATTCTCCACTTTCGCAACCTAACCGCTACTTTCGCTGCTCCGTTGTATGGGAGTCAAAGTGACTTAACCACGAATCAAAACAAAACACTACGATTTTACACTGGTACAAAAACGTCGTAAGTAGCTGATTGAAACGGCTTATCATTTTGTCACACATTTTTTCATATTTTTTGTGGGAAATGATAGGAACTACCTAGGGTTTTAACGCGAGCTGATTGCATGCAAAATTTAAGCGATATACACGGTAAACAATGTTTAAAAGGGGATTTATTTTAAAACAGGTTTAAAAAGAAGGTTGTGATTTTTCTTAATTAACTTTCTCAAAACCGTATGAAAGTTACTTACGTCGATTTGAAAAAGTAATCGAGAATTATCAATATCGATACAGATTCTTAAACTTAATGGTTCTTAAGAAATGGTGCAAAAATATCGTGAAACAAAAGAGTTATCGCGATTTGAATATTTTTATAGCGGTAAAAATGAAGCTGCCGGTAGAGGGGTTAATAGAAAATATTAATTATTTAAGAAATATTGAGTTCTGTTTGATCTTTCGACCTTGACACTTGCTTTTCCCGGGGCAAGCGACGAGGGCAGGATCAAACATGTCGCGCGTCGGTCTCGTAAGTGAAAAAGTGGCGTGATCGGTGAGTTCGGTTGGAGTAACTGAAAAAGTGCCGCGATCGGTTAGTTCTGTTTGATCCTTCGACCTTGACGCTTGCTCCTGGGCAGTGCGTCAAGAAAGCCCGAACAGTTTTTTTTTATTATTCTTTTTGGGTCGCGCGCTTATTTTTTTTTTTTTCCTGAGTGCTTTTTTATAGCCGAGCAAACGAGTGAAGCCGAAAGTGGATTGTGGCTGCTCAGTCAAGGATAACGGATCAATTGGTGAGCTCGTTTCATGCTACTATTTCTAATCTATAAAATATGTATGACTGCACATTCAATCGTTACAATGGTGGGATGCAAATATGATTTTTCAACAAACTATGGATGGTTCGTCACTGTGAGTGTCGACACAAACTCTGATTCATGATTTATTTATGTTTAACATTTTTTTTTCAGAACACCTCTTATATACCTTTATTTTTGTAATTAAAAAAACTTTGAATGGTTCAACACTACAAGTGTAGACTTGCGAAAGGTTCACTTTATTCAACAAACTTTGGATGGTTCGCCACTGTAAGTGTCGGCATAAGAATGAGAGTGTTCTATGATGTCCCAACCAATCGAGTTTTTTGTTTCTTTTCAAATGAGTAAAATATAATAACACATGCTTGCGTCCTGACAGCTGTAGGAATGTTACATTTAGGTATTTGTTCAACAAACTTTGAATGGTTCGTCACCTCAAGTGTCGGCATAATTTTCCTCTACATAGAAATTGTTCATATCAAAAGAAAATATTATATTTACGTATAAGCATGTATATATCTCACAAATCATTGTTTATCATGGTCTAATCGCTTATCAAAGTGAATCCTATGACCCAACGATCCTCCCCATTAACAAACATCCCTCCCAGTAACCTTTGTGGAGATGCAGAGGCAAACACGGTCTCCAAATAGCAAAGGTTACACACTAACATTCCTTCCCCCAATCCCACCTGACTGCAAGGACGTGGCCGGCGCCGTTATTGACCCTGTATAAATAGAGGCACTGAATTATGCACACTGAAGAAGATTATGGCCAATCCCAGCCGAACTTCTAGTTGATTCTTTGTGCATTTTCACTGACTTCGGTCAATCACGGAATAGCAACCATTGATATGTGTAGTCAGTCTAAGCTAAGCTAAGCTAAGCTAATATTAATTATTTAAGAAATATTGAATAATCATGTTCGAAGTATGTTTTAATTTAATATAAAACCATCAGTTTGACTAATTTTCTTCTTCTTTCTGGCGTTACGCCCCCACGGGGACAGAGCCTGTTTCTCAGCTTAGTGTTCTTATGAGCACTTCCACAGTTATTAACTGAGAGCTTACTATGCCAATGACCATTTTTGCATGCGTATAGCGTATATCGTGTGGCAGGTACAATGAATCAATTGTCACCCAACACACAGCAATAAAGACATTGTCATCTCCTATACTTGTTGCAACAATTTTATTCCGAAACATGAGTTTGTCATCACTTGAACAGAATATGACAAAGATCGATCACCACGTGCACAGCGATTTTCTGGGCTTCGCATTGCAATTTTCGAGAACTTTCTCCGTGTTGGTAAACCTTGACACATTATCAAACAGCTTTCATTAAACAAGTTTGGTTTTGAGTTTAAATTAGCTGATGAATCTCGAGTTGAAAAAGTTGCAACAATGTTGTACTCTGTAATTGTCATGACAATTTTGCTTTTAATTGTGTCCTTATCCGCAACAGTTGCGACAAACGGTTATGAGCGTGCTTGTTTTGTTGTTTGTTTTTCGTCTATCTTGATGACAATTTGATTCACTGGGCAGGTACGAAGATACTCTATGCCCTGGGAAGTCGAGAAAATTTCCAACCCGAAAAGATCCTCGACTGGTGGGATTCGAACCCACGACCCTCAGCTTGATCTTGCTGAATAGCTGCGCGTTTACCGCTATCTGGGCCTTGAATAATTTTCTTCTTCTTCTTCTTTCTGGCGTTACGTCCCAACTGACAAAGCCTGCTTCTCAGCTTAGTGTTCTTAAGAGCACTTCCACAGTTATTATAATATGTTGAAATGAGAAAATTTATTAGTTATAATATAGTTTTTTGTTAGTAATGAATACTCACAAAAGACAAGCATATTTTAACCACTTATTTTTGTTGGTATCGAGGTCATTTCCAGTGATATGACTTGTAAAATACAATTGTATAACAGCAAGCTATATTAGTTGAAATATAGTTATTTGCAAGTAATTGAACTAACAGAAAACATTTGTATTTCAAACTTTGTATGTTCTCAAATTAGAACGAACCCAACAACATGCCTAGCGTAGTGAACTCTAAAAAAATGACAAACAAAATGTTTGGAATTTATATTGCTACTGAAACCCAAACGAAAATTCCAAGTGATGAAATCGATGATCTCCATAAATATGTCAAATCACAGAAACATTGGGCAAATGCGTTATAATCAGCATTGAGAGTCTTATTTTCAATGCGGCTTAAGGTGAAGATGAATCGAAGCCAAACCTCAAATTTTCAAGAGCACGGATCTGGAAAACCAAACACCCGTTTGAGCTGAAAACCTAATCGATTGGTCACCACCAGCTAGTGACCAATCGATTAAGTTTTCAGCTTAAACGGATGTTTGGTTCTCCTGATCCGTGCTCTTGAAAATTTGAACTTTGGCTTCGATTTATCTTCACCTTAAGATACATGGTGCAATTTTTCGTTTCACCCTCACATAATTCATGCGCCAGTGAAGTAATTAAAAAAGAAAATACTAAATCGTCAGAATTGTAGTTTTTTTCGTTTTATTTGTTTTGGTTTACAAAGAAAACAATATGGCACGAGCATACAGTGCCGTTGAAAAATGTTTAGACAGCTTATATTACCAGCACAAATTTATGTTTCAATAAATAGATACTGGTTCATCGTACGATATAAATCCGAAGTAATAAAAAAAAAAACAAATAACTGAAAATTGCCCTGTTACATTATATTTATAATAATGTCTCTTATTAAGATCACCGAGTTCACATCCATTACCTCAAGTCTTCGCTGCCATAGGTTAATATATTTAACCAGTAGTGTAGTATGTATTTTCTAACTCTACTAGTCCAGCTTTAATTTGAATATTTGTTATCATAACGCTCTATTTATGTCCTGACAACAATCTAATTCGACGTTTATAAAAGAGCTTATAATATACATCAATAATACACCTTATGAGCATGTTTGAAATTTTCTCTCAAATAGGCTATTATTATGTATTGCGATTGCTGTTATAACACGAAAATAACTAAATTAGAGCATACTTACAATGAATAGAAATCAATCATAACATCAAAATAATATTTGTTTGTAAATATTGCAGTTGAAGGACGCAATCATTGCAGTAACTCGTATGTTTTAATGCATTGAGAGCGAGAATAATCAAGCAAGCCATAGATGAATTTGCGGCTTTCAGAAAAATAAATGAAACCAAACACTTAACAAGGCTGCTGGCGGACTGCTGGGAAATAAATGGACCATAGTGATGCGGCTGCAGAAAAACATGATTGAAGCTAAGTTCTATCTTTGAATGTGAGACAAACTGAGAAAGTGCGACTAAAGCAAAACACTTGTATATCAATTAAATGTCGGGGTTTCTGGAAAAATGTTCACGCTAGCCGTCAAGCAACAGTCACTAGAACTTCCATTCACACTCAGCCTGGTTCAATATGTCCGCATCCAGCAGTTCTGGCCAAACGTTAAAACTCCAGCAGGTCATTAGAATGCTTCAAAAAGATGCTGTGTTCTATAAACTGTGGAGTTTTTACCAGCTGATAGTGAGCTTAAATTGTGACCGCAAGATCGTTTATGAAGTGAACATTGGTAGACGGGAGTAAACAACAATTGCGAAGGTCGAAAAGAAAAAAATCGGTCATGACAATGTAGCTTCAAGATGATGTTTGATTTTTGTTGACGATCATTTTAAAATACATCTCTAGAGCTTATTTGTGATTAATATTTAGAAGAAAGAATACAAAACAAATGAAGTTATATAAACGTTCAAGGAGCTATAATTTTACGTAGATAGCTTGTCAATCTTTGATTCAATGTTTGGACATATTATGTTTTGAGAATACTAATTTAAGACTTAAACATCACACAAGCTGTCACGGTATTCGCATATAATACACTTATACAACATCATTTACTATCTGTTGAATAGAAAGATGTTTTTGGTGTTACTTGGGTAACTGAGAGCTTTCTATGCCAATTGACCATTTTTGCATGTGTATATCGTGTGGCAGGTACGATGATACTTTATGCCCTGGGAAGTCGAGAAAATTTCCAACCCGAAAAGATCCTCGACCGGTGGGATTCGAACCCACGACCCTCACAGCTTGGTCTTGCTGAATAGCTGCGCGTTTACCGCTACGGCTATCTGGGCCCCTTGACTAATTTTATGAGTTGTTAATATATCTTGAACATATAGCATCGAAGATGCTGACAAGAAAGTAATAGATTCCAGTTCATCGTTCTTCCAAAGTTAACTGGCACTAAAAAACTTGGCAGCTAACAATATGCACAGAACTGGTTGGAGAAAACAATGCTGGGCATGAGAAAATGGAAAAAAAATCACTCGCCTGTTGGACTTTATGTTTGACTAACTTATTAGCATAAATGTTCATAGATCCCATGTTCTCTTCAAGTAGGCAATAAACACGATTTGCTTGATCTGCTTTGTCATTTTGATGACCAGTTGAACTTAATGGTCTGAACATCACTCAAATAATTTATTACAGTTATATGTTAACGCTCATATAGAATCAAATTCCATGAAGTTGTCAGTGCTAAATTAACACCGTTTTATTATCAGCTAGTTAAAATCCATTTACGATTCCTGCGCTAACAAAGCCGTATTGCTGTTGACAGTCGTCTTTTAATTGAAAATATTTTAAAGCTTCTACCAATAATGGATACATGATTGCATGCATATGTTGTAACCACATTTCATCCCATCCGGGATCAAGGCTGCTTCATACCCTAATTCATGGAACAACTTGATTTGTCATACAGTTATAAAAGTGGTCCGTTGTCGAATGGCCGTCAACGAAGTTTGCTTGATAACTTGCAACGAACTCATTTACTACAGATTATAAACGACAGAAGATGATTTAGTAACACAATTTTCAGCTGTCATTTAGAATGGCGATCGATCGGAAGTTTCAACACTTTTAGGTACCTCGGGGCCTTCCTAAGCCGAGTGGTTAGAGTCCGCGGCTACAAAGCAAAGCCATGCTGAAAGTGTCTAGGTTCAATTCCCGGTCGGTCCAGGATATTTTCGTAATGGAAATTCCCTTGACTTCCCTGGGTGTAGAGTATCATCCTACCTGGCACACATATGTACGAATGCGAAAATGGCAACTTTGGCAAAGATTTGATTGCTTATCGTTCTTAATACTAGCTCACCATCCTGTCACTGAAAACTAATCTTGCACCTTTTCAAATTGTATCACTTTTCGGGGAAAAGGGTCATTCGGGGAAATGACATTTGGGCAAAAGTAGGACAATCCCAAAATTCACATTTTTTCGCGTGACGCAATTAATCGACAACCCGTACGTAATTAATGGATATTGCTTACATACATTCAAAAGATGCGTCCACTTCCACGATGAAGGACTCCTATCTGATGGTTACTGGAATTGCCTAAGCTGTCCGGCAGTGATTAGTTAGCACCGATGGAATGTCGCTCACATGGATAGATTTATCATTGATTTATGTAAATCAACTGCCTCCGTTGATAACGTAACTCGACACCATTTGTTCTGCCGCAATGAGGAGCAAATATGTACAGACAATTGATTACCTTTTGTGGTGATACACTCTACTAGCTTCATTGATATCTCTAAGCCGGTAATTGATTAGAAGGTGTTGCCGGTTAAATAATGCTGAATAATTCATAGCGTGCGCTGAACATGCTCGACACAACGTTGGGTAGATCATGCAATTAACGGATTTCATTGCATTTGTTTAGGGTAATTCATTTCTACCATCCTTAGAATCACAACTATATAAAATTAATTACGTCATAGGATTTCGATGATGCTGTACATTATGGAAGCGTTTGAAGAAGCTTGTCCTTTGCAGTCTATAAAGATCACAAAAAGGACGCCAATGAAGCATTCCGATCTGACTAGACTGGGGTGACCATATCCCGGAGATTCAAATTCAGAACATTTGGCAATTTTACATTATTTCGGTGCAAATTTAATTTTGTCTCAAATTCTGGACATGACTCAAATTCCTAACAGCGATTTCAAACATTTTTTCTCAATTTTTAATGTAGAGGGCTTGAAATGTAGGATCTTAAGAAACTTCTAATTAGCGGATATGAGCATAAGTGCAAATTCTTAAATATAACCAGCCTTTTTCTAAGACTATCTGTTACTTTTCAGAGGACACTAGACTGTGTTGACTTTTGATTTTATTAGGTATCTGACAAGTATTTTTGCAAGATTATTGTTTGCGGATAGTTTTTATTGAACTTTTCGTGATAGTTTGTCAAAGATCTCGCTAGAAATGCGTTGGTGATCCAATGGCTACCGCTTCTGCTTCATAAGCAGAAGGTCATGGGTTCAATCCCAGGCCCGTCCCTTTCCTCGTACTTTTTAGTTGTTATATTTCACTTGCTTCTGTCTTCTACTCCTAATATATCACAGTTGATCTATCACAGTTCATAGCATTTGCTAGAACCCAAGACGGACCAATACAAATCGTTTCCCTACAGTTTCCATTCTTCCATCACTACACTGAAATGAATTTTATTGTAGAAACTACTGAATCCATGGTAAAATTAAGAACTGCACCAACGATTTTCAACCGACTACATTAATCTGTTAACTCTACCAAAACATAGTCAACATCACTACACAAGAAAATTACTTCTGTTGATTTAACCAGAGTGGTAGTATTTTTGACTAGAAACATTCTTAATTTGAGAAGTTTTGACCACACTGTGTTGTACGGTGGGTGTCACGGATTGAAATACAATGCTTTGTAGTGGATTCTACTATAAACATAGTCAAATTTACTGCACAGCTCAGTGATTTTCACCAGATTATAGTAAACTCAACAGATTTTTGTAGTCGGTTGAAAATCGTTGGTGCAGTTCTTAATTCTACCATGGATTCGGTAGATTATACAACAAAATTTGTTTGCGTGTATTGCACGCTTTTCCTTACGCCTGATACATAGGCAGTCTGCTAACCAAACCGCAAGCCTCTCTGTCATAAAATTTATACCAGCCCTTACACCTTCCGTCATGAACTGGCGTAGACGCAGTGGTGTATACGGTCTACTGTGGGAGCCAGTTTAATGCATCATCACTCATCATCACTCATTATCATCCCACTTCCTCTCATTGGTCAGTATTCTGACGTGACAGACGCCACACTGAGGGTGTACGTTAGTCCCAAGCAGTCATCTGATTGGTTCCTTGTGTAAGTGCAGTTGATCTGGCGATACTGGAGTAGCAATCACGGGCGGCCAATTAAGCTTAAGCTCAAGCTCATAATTTGTCAAAGATCTCGCTAGAAATTCATTAAGAGTCCTACAAAAAATCAATCAATGTTTTTGGGCAAACAGGAGATCGATAATGTTTTCAAAATGATTATGAGAGGAATTCGTTGAAGATCTTTCCAGAAACTCATGGAGTGCGAGATACTCAGGGGTCGTGCTCTCTTTGTTTAATTTTGTAACAACCAAACAACCAAAGGGTTGCAGTGATAATACGCCCAACATAGGAAAAAAAAAAACACCACTGAAATTAAAAATTGTGCTTTTTGAGAACATCTTCAATGAGTGCAGCAAACGTACTGCTGTGATCAGTAAGATACGCATCCCAAACTTTCTATGCAGCTAAAGCCGGGTTCTGAACCACAAAACTCAATATGGATTTTGAGATAGATACGTTTTGAACATTCTTACTGTGTTTCGATATTAGGATAGCTTTTTCTTATTCGTAATATCTTAGATATTCCAAAGTATTCGTCAAGCACGAAAAAGCAGGACAAATCTTGAAATATCAAAAATATATCAGGACACTTCAAACGAAGCTCATAATCAAGACATGTCCTGCTAAATCAGGACAGATGGTAACCCTAGACTAGACTCAGGAAACAATGCAGAAGTAATTTGGAACAGACGCCGTTTAAATGGATCAGAGTCGTTCAAGCCGTCTCGCAAGGCTCATAAGAATGCTCTTCGTTCTGCTGAATGTTCAGACCTTTGTAGAAATGCTTCCAGTTTGAGTGAAGTTAGTTGGGGGTCGTCCATAAATGACGTAGCTTTTTAGGGGGGAGGGGGGTCTTCGCGAATTTGTGACGATGTGTGACGAGGGGGAGGGAGGGGTCCTAGCTAGTGGACGTAGCATTCTAAATCACTTTGGTGAAATAAGAGGCGCTGAAAAATGACATACAATTATTTTTTATCAAACTTTTTTTTTACCTATCCCTTTCGGGACGGACCATATTTGAGTGATTATTTCAAAATTTACCTTATAAACTCATCATCTCGTAGAACAAAACTTTCTTTATTTTGGCTATTCTATCAATCTATGAACTTTTTAGGGTCAAATTCAGACCAGCACAATTGTGCTGGTCCGTCCCCAAGGCGGTCGATGTTCGAAAAAAATAAAATATTTTTTTATTTTCTTTTTAAATTGTTCCAGTCATACTTTTTTGAAAAATTTTGGACCCGTATTTTTTATTTCGTCATTAGGGTGCTCTTTCGTGGAATAGGGTGAACCAAAAATTCAGAAATAATTTTGTTTTTTTTATGTGCATTAAAATTAAAAAAAAAATACTTTAATTACATGTGATTGATATAGATGATTTTTTTTATAAATGGATCGAAAACAATGTACGAGATATGAAAATACTTCATATTCTCTCTAAGATTCGAAGCATTAGGTGACGATGACGTTTATCGCTTTAATTCAAGAACTAGTCTACGACATAGAAAAATGGGTAAACATACATGTGTGAAAACTTATTGTCTCAACCAAACCATCTTGGTTATGCTATGTTTGTTTATATCCTCAAAAATAGTATACGATTTTTTTCTCAAAAGTAATTTATGGAATAAAAATTAAAATTGAAAATAATTATAAAGCTTCGAATTGTTTAGTGGAATACTTATAAATAAATGAAAACCGAATTTAGTACTGTGCCATTTAATTCCACTAGAGTTTGTATCTTTTGACAGGTACGCGTAATTTGACCTATAAGGACTATAAGGCCGTTATCAGAGTCATGTACTAGACTCGAAAAGTAAGTTTATTTTTTTAGAGACACTTGGACCCTTGCCCGACAGCTTGGAAGTTGATTACCAAGACGCATTTTTAAGCGCAAATAATTTCCATCAAATTTCTTCTTCTTTATGACGTTACAGAAGCCTGCTTCTCAACTACTCATGAGAACTTCCACAGTTATTAACTGACAGCTCTCTTTGTCAATCGACCAATTTTGCATGTGTATATCGTGTGACAGGTACGATCATACTCTTCGCTCAGGGGAGTCGAGAAAATTTCCTTAGCGAAAAGATCCTCGACCGTCTGGACTCTAACCTACGACCCTCAGCATGGTCTTGCTGAGTTTACTATTATGGCTACCTAGCCTCAATATCAAATTTACTTAATTTTATTTTTTGCTTGCAATTTAATTTACGTCATTATAATATTAGTTTTAAGTACTTGGTAGGAGTGATAGAACTAAAACGGATAGCTAACATATAACAAGGGAATTCAAAAACCCTTTTAAAAACGCATTGTCAAAATCAGGTCATTAACCATATTAAAGCATGAATTTGCTCTTTGAAATTGTTACATATATTTCAGATATTTGAAAAATTACATGAAACAATCAATTTTTTTTTTCGAATGTATTCTATTATTTGGAAATTATCAGATTTGAAAATAAATAAACTGACAATGCTTTTAATAAGACAATCCATACGACAGCTGCGATCAGCAGGCTTTTTTGTTTGCCATGAATTTTTAAAGTTGCACAATCGGTGTGACCGTTAGATTACAAAGGAAAATGTAAAGCTCTGAGGGACGATTCAAATATGACGTCCATTGCTTTTCGGGATTTCTAGACACCCCCCCCTCCCCCATCTTTCACGCTTTTTGAATACCTATTTTTTTAACACCTAATCACACTTTCATTGACCCCCCCCCCCTCCTCTAAATGATGAACGTAATTTTTTAATTACCCCTGACCATACTCGTAAGTTTTGTTTTCCTTTTCGTTTCGGTTACATGGGTACTTCTAGCTGTCAACCCTACCATGGAAAGTTTCCTGGTAAGCATTATGTACGATTATGACCTTCGAAGGGAGCATCAAACGAATCAACGAACTAGCATGCAACGCCAAATGGCACAGTTCCTGACAAAAAAAAAACCGAGCTGAAGCGGGAATTTAGCCCACACTTCTTTGATCGATGCAGCTAGTTATTTTGCAACACTATACACACGGCAATGAAGTCCAGATTTTGTTGTTTTTTATTTATCTTTACCGCCTGAGGCGGAATTCAATTAAGTGCAGATTTTAATTTTTAATATATCAGTCTCAACAATAATCTAGGCTCGAGAACTTCATGTATTGCTTTATAGTTTAGTTGAGTATTTCATAGTACTGCAAAAGCTTAAAGTTTGCCAGTTTAAAACGCATTTCGTAAATCAACATAATAAACAATATTTTTGCAAGTAAGCATGGGCTGCATACAACAATAGTACGCCATTTAAAAGACTCTGCAGTTCAGAAGCAAATAGTAAGTAAAGGTTTTAAGCTCCAACTTCATAAATATTATAGCAGATATTGAACCAGCATGCATTGTAGAACACCGAAATGGATTATCGATTCAACATGGTATTGACAGATTATCAAAGCAAAAGGACATTCAAATATTACGTCCATTGTTTTTAAGTCTATCTAAATCCTTCTTATGCTCACTATCACGCTTTTTCCCAAGCCCTTAGTACATGCACTGTCACACATTCGTACACCCCCACTCCCCAAAATGATAGACGTAATTTTTGAACGTTCCCCAAAAATTTTACTGCTTCTTAAACTTTGCTATAGGCGATTTAAGACAATAAATGTGATTCCCAATCTATTTCAAATATGGACTTATAAAAAAAAGGTTTTAAACCAAAGCTATGGTTTTCTGTTACATAGTTTTTGTACGGTACATATTTTTTATAATTTGTATGTAATCACTCATTCATGTTCCAATACTATATTATGCACTATTGTGGACATTAGAACCAGATTCAACCACTTAACTTGATCATAATACTGAAAATGAAAATTGGTAGTCCTCAACGAACATCGACCGGGTAAGGGCCGGCACCAGCACAGTTGTGCTGGTCTCACTTTGTCTCTCCAGAAATTTTTGCTGTGTGAATCAATTCACATTTGGTCTTCACCATTTCAAAGAATGACTCTTTCACTCTCGATTAGTATCTGTGCATACCTAGAAAAAACGAATAGTTGAAAAGTTGCGACAGATAAAACTTTTTCAATTCTTACGATGTTTGTTTACATTTTGTTTACCCTGAGCTGGTGTTTTCTAAACAAGATGTAAACAAAAGTTTTTGCGCTTAATTACAAGTATCAATGATAATTCAATAATCGAAATCAAAAAAGTTTGGTAAAACAATAATTTATTGGCTTAAAGAATCATTCAATGTCATGTCAATGTCGATTCAGCTTCATAACATTCATATGACAAGATTGAAGAAAATCTAAGAAATTTTAGATTTTCTTGATGAATGCCATCAACTTACTTTTACTTTTGCTGGCTCTATGTCCTTCAAGACATGACCTGCGCCACAATGTTTCGCTAACTAACTCGGTCCATAGCTGCTATGATGAAATGCGATCAAACAAATTTCTTTAAAGCTTCAAATAATCATGTAAACATTATATTTTATTTATGTCCTTTTAAATTAATTTATAAATAAATAAATTAAAAGTTAAATAAATTAATTAAAAATCAATGCTTTTACGACTTGGATCACTTTGTTATTTTTTTATTCAGATTTTCTGACAAAGCTTTAAGAAACATATGTTCGTTCTTGCTAATATAACATTAAAACAAGATACAGTGAATCCACAATTAAGAATCACCCACAATTTATGAATCAGCTGCCTTTAAATGACAAAATAACAGTAAAAAATAGCACAAAACATCACGGAAACATTTTCGCTTATAATTTATTTTGAGTAAAATTGTTTAAGTGATGTTTTGTGTTGATTTTTGTTGTTATTTTGTCATTTAAAGGCAGCTGATTCATAAATTGTGGACGATTCTTAATTGTGGATCCACTGTATTTATTCCGTGATTTTTGCTTTGAATGTTGCAGAAGATCTTCACCCTATCAACTCATCAATTTGTTTTGATCAATCAATAATCAATAATCTTGATGAAATAGCCTGGACAATAGATTCGAGTGTTATCGAAATTGTTCTATCATTCAATTTTCTTAAAAACTCGGTAATTTGAAGAAAGATTAGTTTCATTATATAATTTTTTCATATAGGTTGTGCAAGATTATTTCAGTATGGGGAACGATAATGAAGTTTAGCTGACATATTAATAAAGATGAATAACTTGTATAATAATCGCTAAGCTTCCAAATATTATAAGTGTAATATTTTAGATATCTGGCCACTGATTGCTGAATCGAATTGCATTTGGATAATAATGATGAATATCCATTTCAAATTAAGATGTTTCAATAATGTTGATCATTTTCCATACAATCTATTTCCTAACAAAGAATAATTTAAAAACAATCTATTTTATTCGTTATTGGTAGGTTCATCAAACCAATTAGAGATTATTTTTTTTTTCTACATTTTCAGTTGTAAACTAGTTTTTTGTGGTAACAACAGCAAAAGTAGTACAATTCAGCCAACATCTTTAGTTTATTCAAAACTATTTTGCAAATTACTCTTGAGCGCTACTGTATATCAAACAATTATCCGTTAGATTATCCTTACGTTTCAGTCAGTAATTAATATCAAATTTTGTATTGAACTTCTGAATTCCAATTTTTTGTTTTGACCCAATTGTTAAGGAAAACAAATTAATAAATGAGAGGGGGGGGGGTTGCTTGATATGCTACGTATTTTCCAAGGGGGGTATCAGCATTTGTGACGAAATGCTACGAGGGGGGAGGGGGGGTGTAAAAATCAGTGAAAAAATGCTACGTCATTTATGGACGGCCCCTTGGTTGAATTAAATCATTCCAAAACCTAAGGCCTTTTTGAGGCGCTTTTCGAACACATTGTGGTATGGAGCTACATGCTCTCATTTCGTTTATGCAATTTTCGCTCTTCAAGGGAACTATTTCATCACATTTTCCTCCCAGTTGACGAGGATCGTACCTCAGGAGCCGGCCTTCTGCTATCTGATACATGAAACAAATCTCAAGGATAATCACAGATAAATGAAATAAGCTTATTTGTATTATGTTTTTAATAACACCAATTCCAGGGACTACAATGAGGCATTATGCGTAGTCATTCATTACGACCAATTACATTGTATAGTCTGAACGCAAGCCTTCATTTTTCGTCGGAATTTCCGTTCGATACCTATCGGTGGCATTGAAGCAGACAAGAAGTGGTGGCTTCTTTCATTGAATGCTTCATAATAATACGCGGACCTACATTAGCGCCAATCGAAACGTGAGTACACATTGAATGGCCAATTGGCGGTTAAACAAACAGATCAGCGGGTGGTAATTTGTCGCACGTAAATGATTCTGATTTTATGGCCAGTTTATATGGCATACCTCTTGCCTGCGCAGTGCCAACGCCATAAAAATAGTCTTATATTAATAAAAATATCAATTTACATATGAATGTTTCCGTACACGGACTTGGAGTCATTGGTGCTTGTTCGGTTGTACTTTCTGTCGAAATAAATTCAGCGGGAGAGCTTCCTCCAAACAACACCTCAACTGCAGTTAGCTCCAGATGATGCCTTTCTTAAATGCGTTTGCTGTTGATGTCTATTTGGACAAATAAATTACAGTTCAAACGAATATATTTAATAATAATGTACTTAAGGTATTCAATGGTATCTTTGGTACTGAGTGGTGTTCTAAAAAATAAATCTAGGCTTCCGGAAATGTTCCCATGTCATATGGACACAATAGCTTCAATATTATTTGGATTATTTAAATTGAACTTATTTTTTTTAGAAAGGCTTCAGATAATTGCCAAAAAAAAACATTTATTATAATTTGAATTTTTTCCTTCCCTAAAAAGTGGTTTTTATTATTTATTCTTTATTCTTTATTTGGTATAATTCAACTGACTTGATGTAAGTCTTATTGAATAACTTAATCTAATGATGAAACAAAACGTATATAAATCGAACAACTACAAATCTTTTCACTGCACAAAACTAAAAACAATCGTTTAAACCGAATTACAACAAATACAAACAATCGGAGATTAATTTGAGCTACTACATACAGAGAAATAAGGAACGAATGATTTGCTAGGCTTCCAGGTATTATTCCTACGTACAAATTCTCTATATCGTACATTTCTAGGTCACGTTGTAGGGGTTAAAGCGCGCAATTTCAATTCCGAAGGTAATATAACTTTGAATGAAATGATGTCCAAATTCAAATGCGATTTCCATTTTGACACCAACTTTGTAACGTTAATGCGTTCGGGATCCAATAAACCAAGCGCACGAGCTACCATCCATTGTATGTCACGCTCTGTGCAACTGCTGTTGATGTTTGTTAGCAGAAGAGAGAAATTATCTCCGTCATCTGAGTATCGACTTCCATCCTCTTTCGTAGTAGTATCTTCTTCTTCGCATGCTGTTCCGTTGAATATCGTTGAACGTGACGTACGTAGACTGTAGACACTCAGAGTTGGTGGCTGATCTCGCAGGTACAGTTTTTGTAATCGTAGCAATAGTGTCGATGATACTGGCTACTGCAATTTTCAACTCATTCACTTCTTCGTCGATCGTTTTTGTTTGCGTCGTAGCGACAATTTCTGATGAATGATCATTTTTTCTTAGCATGAAATCATCCATACAACCGTCGCACATCCAAAGAACGTTGCGTGAAAGATCCTTGATAGTCTTCCAGTGAATACCGCGTAGTCCAACACAGATGCAATGGAATGAGCCGGCACAATTTCCTTTGCAAACAACGAAGCAGTCGTCATTTGATTCGATTCTCTGAGAGCATTTCAGACAATTGTTTTCATCCTCCATGGCGAAAAAGCGAGAACGTTTCTTAGTTAGGAAATATTACTGATAATTCCAACGATTTTTAGTTATTATTGTGTTGATTGATACGTTCCAAAAATGCAACAAACTCTAACGAATCAACTAATATACACGAGAACATTTAAACCGACGTATGAACACATCAATTTCGCAATTAAAGCAGAGCAACAACAACAGCAACGATAAGGTGCCAACAACCAAAAACTGATTTGGTTGTTGGCACCTTATCGTTGGTTGGTATGGTTTTAAATCTGTCACTAAACGTGGCAAAAATAGCAGAAAGGACGTTTCTCCGGAATTCATCGCTTTCTTCCATTTCACCGGCTAATGATGATAAATGCATCGAAATGAGCAATCAGTTCGATGCTTTAGACAAATTTTACGAACACCAAATCGAAGCAGCCTCTAGCCCAGGCTCTATGGTTCAAGTGAGGAAACAAAGAGTGCCGCCTATCGTAGTTAGTTGTTCCGAATTTGGGGGATTTAGGCAGGAGATCTTGATCTCCATTAGGGGAATCAAGGTTTCCTTCCAAAGCGCAAAGAAAGGAGACTATCGCGTTTTGCCGGAAACTCTTAAAGATAGCGAACTTCTTCTCAAACATCTTGAAGAGAAGAAACACATTTTTTACATATGGCGACAATACTGCACGTTTGTTCAAGGTCATCTTGCAAGATCTCTCAAGGTGACTCAAGTCCAAGTACCTAATCATTATGAAGAAGACATCCCAATCAGGCATTCGTCGGAAATGACCTTCTCAAAAATATTGTTTATTTCGCTTTACCAAAAGTGATCTAAATAATATTAACATTTCCAGAAACCTGGATAAAATTTCCAGAACCCCACTCAGTGCCGTCGGTGCCAAAAGTAGGGTCATGGTACCAACAATTTCCGCATAGATGCTAAATGCATGATTTGTGGAGGTTCATCTCAAGCTAAAGACGTCTGTCCTGTGAAGGAAAATATCAACAAATTTGTATGCGCAAATTTCGGGGGCAATCATAAGTCTAACTTTTGGGATTGCCTTTCGCGTAAACGAATCGTAGAGGCGCGTACCAGATAAACGGCAACTTTTTGCGTAGCCAGAATTTCCCAGGCAGAATCTCCAACAATTCTCATTTTTTAGTTAACCCACCGTCAGTCGCCCTAGTGTACTGAGTAAACGCACTTTGCGAAAAGCCAAAAAATACGTTGAAAATCCCTTCAAATTGATCAGGATCACGATTACCTAGAAAGTTGACGTCTGTGTTGAGTAGGTGAGTAAGTGAAATTCTACTACCAGATGGCGCTAGTGAGCATGCTGTATTCTAATCGCGGCAATCTCAGGATAGCGATATTATAGCAAGATGGTGTTTTCAGCAAAACTGTTCAGTAGATCAAGGATTAAACATGTGATGTGCCGTTTGATTAGGAATTCTTCCACAACACAGTGCTAGTGATTATGCATTTTTTTCAAAAGCAGATATTTCAGTATCCTGATTAAGAAAATAAAATAAGATTAGAAAGATGATGTGTTTGATGAAGTTGTTTTGTACATCGTGGGCCAACGTGTGAGGGGTGAAATATACTTAAAATTCTTTCACATTCAATTTAAAATGCAGTGGGCTGCTAGATTTCAAATACTTCCATCAGGCTGCACTAGAGGTCCTGATTCAATTTTTTTTAGTACAGAACCTCGAATTCCCGATTATATTAAAACTTTACGTCTCCGTCAAAATTATGCAGTAAGCAAAGTGCTGACATGTTATGAGGAATTATATTTGAAATTACGTAATTCGGCGCCAGTGAGCATTTTATTTTCTGAACATCTTATGATGCTGATCATATCGGCTATGAGTGCACGTTTTCTCATATGTTAAAATATTTCGCTACCAGTGAATTAATAGGCAAGCACAACATAAAATGAGAGATATAAGGTTCATTCTCGTTCAAAGTCTAGTGTCAAATTTATATTTTATTATTTAGCCCATTAAACGAACTTCTGATTAATACATTAATTATGTTTGCGCGAAAAGACTTTGTAAAACGCACAGCAGTTCTCCTCACATAAGACGCACTATATCTACGCGGTTTACAGGTAGAATGATCTCGGAAATTCTCATGATACGGTGAACCGGGTAAATGGAGATCCGTACACACTAACATTATGTCTCCGACCTCAGCGAAACATTTCGCCAGGAACCCAAAAACTAATTTTTAAAATCGAATCTCGGAACATATTCTACCGAGATGTCGGCAAACCGAATTCTTCACAACATAAGTACTGTTCGATTTTGATAACATTCGTTTTCGACCCCAATGCAAAGGATTTCCTAAATATATTATGATATAGCATTAATTATGAACAATATATATATATATATATATATATATATATATATATAACAAAACAAATGTTGTAGGATGATGTTCTATTTCAATATCTAAATAATTTGACTACAAGATCAAAAAGATCGTTCAATTTCGGCATTGTTTGGGAGTAACGTGGCTCACCCTGAACTACACCCCTGAAATCGTTTGATGAGCGGGAGCCTTCGTTATTCTCTCATTTTAGCATTGGCAATTAAAAACTGTATTTCTTTTTTTTACACAAGCGAGAGTAATAATTGGTTATTCGGTCCAAACGGGTGTCTATCCCATATCATATTTTAACATGTTAATTTAAGAGTCCTGTAGATATGTTTCGGTTACAAATAAATGTAGATATGTGTATAGTTTCCGTAAAATATATGTTACGTGTATTACTGGAATTTAAGGAATATGGTCCTAAACGCTGGAATCAACGGGTAGGAACCATGGCTTCTATGGAATCGAAACGAAGTCTTCCCCCACCTCCTACGATCACCTAATCCCATTCGTGTTGGGGGATTGACTGCCCTACTACAATCCACTTCAAGGAAACGCCAACCCATTGGCTCTCCCCCAACACTAGGTAATCGGGATCCTGAGATATCTGTGTTCGAAAAATGTCATGCTCACTAGCGCCACCTGATGAAAGGATTTCGAATTGAATAGATCATGACATATTAGTCCTTAAACTACTAAACAACTTTGCCGAAAACACAATCTTTCTAAAAAATCGGGATCCTGAGATATTCATGATTGATATATTTTATACTCACTTGCGCCATCTGATGGCAAAATTTCAAGTTAGATGTTAGTCCATGACTTACTAAACAACTTTGTCGAAGACCGCATCTTTCTAGGTAGTCAGGATCCTGCGAGATATCTGTGTTTGAAAAATTACATGCTCACTAGCGCCAACTGGTGACAGAACTCCGAAACAAGCGGCCTATTACATGTTAGTCCTTGACCTATTGAACAACTTTGCCGAAGACACCATCTTGCTAAAATTTCTAGATCCTGAGATATTTGTGCTCGAGTTGTTGCATTGCGAAATGTCCACTTCATCGGTTCCCCCGGGGCACAATCCGATGGCCACTGGAAGGTGAGGCTGTTTTCAACGTTTCATTTGTCCACTGACCAATTGGTACAGTTGAACTGAAGAAATTTGCCGAAGACATCAATACTCTATCTTGCCTAATTTAAGATTTACAATCAAAATTGTTCCGCGTGTACTCAGTACACGATGCGACCGCTGGTGTAACTTGTTTTTGAGCGACTGACGGAAGGTTAATGAACGTTATCTTAACCTTTCGGTTGTCGCGCGAATGTTTGTAATACGAGTAGTCACGCGTTGTAGATTGTACAACACCCTTGGTTTTCATGTTCAACATGAAATATCTCGCGTTCTAGTTTAAATATAGAAAAATCATCTTTGGCAAAGTTTTTAAGACGATCAGGAGGTTGTCATTTAGATACGGAATTCCGTTACCAGGCAGCGCTAATGTGCATGAAAGTTTCAGTTTGTAAATATCTCAGGAGCCTGACCACTTAGAAAGATGGCGTCTTCGGCAAAGTTGTTCAGTAGCTCAAGGGCTATCATTGTTTGAGCTAGTTGATTCAAAATTTTGCCACAAGGTGCTGCTAGTGAGCATGAAACTTTTGCTTTGCAGATATCTCAGGAGCCTGAACACTTAGTAAGATGTCGTTTTCGGCAGAGTTATCATTATTCTAGCTAATGTTGCCACCAGGCATGCTCACAAGCATCACCTGGTCTCGAATTTCTTGGCTCAAATAATGATAGCCCTTGAGCTACTGAACAACTTTACCGAAGACGCCATCTTTCAAAGTGGTCAGGAGACTGAGATATCCGTTCGATAGCTTCACGCTCACTAGCGCCGCCTGGCGGCAACATCTCGAATTTTTTGGTTCAAATAATGATAGGCCTTGAGGTATTGAACAACTTTGTCGAAGACGCCAACTTTCTAAATGGACAAGCTTCTGAGATATCGGTAAAACGAAAGTGAAAGTTTCATGCTCCTAGTGCCACCTAGTGGTCAAATCAGGTTGCAATCTACGATAGCAAATTACCATAAAATAATAATTACCTAAAGAACTAATAATGTGAATTTCAACCCATTTTTTGCCACTAGTTGGAAGTGTTGCGAGTAGATCAATTGTAGTAACCTACGACACTTCAATACTAGCAACGGTTAGACCTAGCAACGATTGTTTAGTTGATGTAATTAGAAAATAAATGTTTCTTACCTCTTCAGACTACAGCCAATACAGACGTGTTTTTCTACAACTCTCAACTGGTTATGGGCCCAGGATTTTGGCCATAGCCTGAAGAAAAGTTAACAAGCGTGAAGAGTTCTGAAGTGTCCGAAAATGGTTCTTCCGAGGGATGATCCAAATTCTCAAGGCGGCGGTAGAAGTACTGGCGGAGGAACGGCAGGGACCGGTCAAGGTGATGGAGCAACTACCAGTGGAGGCAGTGTGCGGCCAGCAGCTCCGGTTCGATCGTTTGGGAACATCCAAATTCTCAAGGCGGCGGTAGAAGTACTGGCGGAGGAACGGCAGGGACCGGTCAAGGTGATGGAGCAACTACCAGTGGAGGCAGTGTGCGGCCAGCAGCTCCGGTTCGATCGTTTGGGAACGCAGTAAGTCTTCCGGCCATGGAGAAATTAAAAGGACGTCAGAATTACGCTTCGTGGTCCTTCGCAATGAAGATGATCCTGATACGTGAAGGTACATGGCGCGCAGTGAAGCCTGCTGAAGACCAGAACGTGGATCCAGAGATGTGCGAACGGGCGTTTGCGACCATATGTTTAGCCCTGGAAAAGCAGAACTACAGTTTGGTCAAGACAGCGAAGACAGCCCGAGAAGCCTGGGAGAAGCTGCAGCAAGCTTTCCAAGACAACGGACTGATCCGAAGGTTTGGACTTCTCGACAAGCTAACATCCGTCAAGCTAGAAGAGTGTGAAACTGTTGAAGATTACGTGGACCAGCTGGTGACAACATCGAACGATTTGTGCGAGATTGGATTTGAAGTCAACGACCAGTGGCTTGCGTCCTTGCTGCTCAAAGGACTTCCTGAGTACTATAATCCGATGATCATGGGACTGCAGGCATCCGGGATCAACCTCACAGCTGACGTAGTCAAGACGAAGATCATTCAAGACGTAAAGTGGCCGTTGAAAAGTTCCGGTGTGGGTGGCGCTCTGTACACGAAACCGAAATCGAAGCATTCAAAGGTGGACAAGAAGAGCGGATTGTGTTTCACCTGCAACAAGCCTGGACATTTCGCTTCAAATTGTCCTCAGAAGTCATCAAAACCCAAAGGTAAGGCATTGTGTGCAACATTGGTCGTTGGAACTGGTAGCGAAGACTGCTGGTATTTTGACTCTGGAGCGACGGCACATATGACGAGATCAAAAGATGGATTTGTGAAGCAAGTGGATTGGGTACATCCAATTGACACCGCTAGCAGCCATAGCATCAAGTCTGTTGCAAAAGGTACGGTCCAACTGGAGTTGGATGAAGGCCCGATTGAAGTTAAAGAAGTCTTGATGGTTCCGGAGTTTTCGGCGAATCTTCTGTCTATCAGCAAAATCTGTGAGAAGGATATGACGGTATTATTCAAGGCCGGTGGATGCAAGGTACGCGACGAGAACGGCGACATCGTTGTAACCGGAATTCAGCAAGATGGCATGTACAAGCTGATTACGAAGAAATCCCCGAAAGCGTTCTTGATGACCGATATGGAACTGTGGCATCGTAGACTTGGACATCTGAATAAGCAGTTCATGGGCAAGCTAACAACGTTGGTCGATGGATTGGAGATACGAATAACGGACATGGACGATTGCATCGCGTGTGCGCAAGGTAAGCACTGCCGAGATTCTTTTCATTCTAGTGCTTCACGTGCGACCGATCAACTGGACTTGGTGCACTCCGACGTGTGCGGTCCGATTGAGGTGCCATCGATCGGCGGAAGTCGTTATTTCGTTACGTTCGTTGACGACGCGAGCCACAAGGTGTTCCTGTATTTCATCGAGTCCAAGAGCCAAGTGAAGGAGGTTTACGAGCAGTTCAAAGCAATGGTCGAGCGACAGTCCGGACGAAAACTCAAAGTTTTGTGCACGGACAACGGAACCGAGTATGTGAATTCGTCATTGGAGAAGGTCATGCAACGGGATGGCGTGGTTCACCAAACAACGTGTCCATATTCTCCAGAACAAAATGGGACAGCCGAGCGTATGAACCGTACGCTGGTCGAGAAAGCGAGATCGATGCTGAACGACGCAGGACTTTCGAAGAAGTTCTGGGCGGAAGCCGTATCAACCGCGGCGTATCTGGTGAACAGAAGTTTTACTCGAGCCGTAGATGGAAAGACACCAGAGGAAGCTTGGAGCCAAAAGAAGCCGAACTTGAAGCATCTACGTGTGTTTGGTTCCCGAGTAATGGTGCACTGTCCGAAGCAGAAACGACAAAAGTTTGACCCGAAATCCGTTGAAGGCATCTTTGTGGGATACGGTGAACGTTCAAAAGGATTCCGAGTATTCAATCCAGCAAGAAATGATGTGATCGTTAGTCGTGACGTGGTGTTCATCAACGAAGGGCGTCCGATAACCTCGACAGCAACTGAGGACCGAAGCCAACCGGTAGAATTCATGGAGCTACATTCTTGGTTGGACATGGAGGAGAATCAAGCCAACGACGCTGGTGAATCCGATGATGTAGTGCTACCTGGTCCCAGCACCGAAGAATCGCCCGTGCTTGCCATCGCGCTCCCACCGCAATCAGAAAGATCAGCTGCAGAGCAGCAAGGATTGAGGCGCAGCGGTCGGGAGCGCCAACCCACAGGCAAGTATACAGATTTTGTTTGTCTTAGTTCGACTTCTGGTTCCGATGATCTTACAGAACCAATTGAGGCGTTTCCCGGTCAAGCACAACCCGGATCAACTGATGACCCGATCAGCTACGCGGAGGTTCTACAACGGTCGGATCGAAATCGATGGCTGGAAGCTATGCGAGAGGAACTAGAGGCGCTGGACAAGAACGAGACGTGGGAGCTGACAGAATTACCAAAGGGCAAGAAGGCGATACGAAACAAGTGGATCTTCAAAACAAAGTACGGGTCCGACGGAAATGTGGATCGATTCAAGGCTCGATTGGTGGTGAAGGGCTGTTCCCAACGTTATGGTATCGATTACGAGGAGGTGTACGCGCCAGTGGTTCGTTACTCAACAATAAGATACCTCATGGCCCTAGCAGTGGAACACGATTTGGAGATAGAACAAATGGACGCCGTAACCGCTTTCCTTCAAGGGAAGTTGAAAGACGAGGAAATCTACATGGATCAACCTGAAGGCTTCATCAAGGATCCATCGAAGGTGTGCAAGTTGAAAAAGGCACTATACGGTTTGAAGCAATCAAGCCGCATATGGAATCTTCAACTAGACGAAGCATTGCGAAAATTTGGTTTGCAGCGGTCGGAAATTGATCCCTGTTTGTACTTCAAGAAAGAAGGCGGACGAATGATGTTTGTGACGATATATGTGGACGATTTTCTCCTGTTCACAAATGATCAAGCTTTGAAGAAGAAATTGAAGGCATTTCTGAATAGTCGCTTCAAGATGAAGGATTTGGGAGAAGCGAAGCTGTGCCTAGGACTCCGGATAACTCGCGACCGGAAGAATGGAAAGCTCTGGCTGGATCAGAAGCAGTACCTGAAAGATGTTTTGGAACGATTTAGCATGGCAAACTGTAATTCTGTATCAACCCCGGCCTATCCTTCAGCAAAATTGGACAAGACTATGTGCCCATCTGACCCAGAAGAAGTACGAGAGATGCAGACGGTTCCTTACAAAGAAGCGGTAGGTTCCCTGATGTACGCGGCGTACGCTACAAGGCCGGATATAGCGTTTGCTGTGAATACGGTGAGCAAGTTCAGCAACAACCCTGGACGTCGACACTGGGAGGCGGTGAAACGCATAATACGGTACCTGAAGGGGACAATGGACCATCGTTTGCAGTTTTCGAAGCAGAGCAATCCGGATTTGACAGGTTACTCGGATGCGGATTGGGGAGGAGATGCGGAAGAGCGAAAATCGACTACTGGTTACGTTTTTACCAAGATGGGAGGAGCCATATCCTGGAACTCCAAGCGGCAAGACGTTGTGGCTTTGTCTACGTGCGAGGCCGAATATATTGCGCTATCGAGGACGGCGCAGGAAGCACTCTGGTGGCAGCAGCTACTCAAGCAGCTGGACGATCAACAGGTGGTGCCGATCATGTGCGACAACCAGTCGGCGATCTGTGTAGCGAAAAACCAAGGCTTCAACCCGAAGACGAAACATATTGCGATTCGTTACCATTTTGTCCGAGACACGCTCAATCGAGGAGAAGTTACATTGGATTACGTTCCCACGAAGCAGCAACCGGCAGATGGACTAACAAAACCTTTAACTAAGCAGAATCACGAACAGTTCAAGAAGATGCTTGGTGTCGTATCGTAGGTTAAGGAGGAGTGTTGCGAGTAGATCAATTGTAGTAACCTACGACACTTCAATACTAGCAACGGTTAGACCTAGCAACGGTTGTTTAGTTGATGTAATTAGAAAATAAATGTTTCTTACCTCTTCAGACTACAGCCAATACAGACGTGTTTTTCTACAACTCTCAACTGGAAGAAATACGTGAATTGTAGGTAGTATTGAATTCTTATTACACCATGCATTAATTTCTAAATATGAATTTCCTAATCAGATCCTAAAACACAAGCATACCCACTTCATCCGAATAGTTTGGTTAATTTGAGAAATGTACCGAGTTTTAAATTTTAACACCCATTGGTATGAAACCAAAACTAACTTACACAAATAAATTCCAGCTTTGAAGCTTCCTTTGATGCCAGCAAAGAGGTGTTATACTCTATCCCAAACGAAGATTTCCCATCAACAATTCTTCAAAGAATTCAAGGTGCAGTTGGAGTACGTGTTATAACAAACATTCTGCTGAGGAATGAATCCCACACCTGTGTGTGATCGACCTAACAACGCCGACAACTTAGTGCAGTGCGATCGATACGATGGCCACTTTTCCTGTGCGGATGTGGGCGATTCGATTGCCGACCCATGTCGGAGTTTCACCTGTGCGAGGTGCATCGAAAACGACGAAGCCCGGCTGACACTCAAGCACCAGCAACTAGAGTCCGAGAAGCAAAACCGTTTAAAACAGCCTGAGGATGCGGAGAGATTTCTGAGATTTAGACGAGAAGTTGAAGCTGATTTTGCTAAGCTAAGATTCGCAGCCTTCGAAGCTTATCTGCAAAAAGAGGAAAAGAACCGCTCTACACGAAGCAGAGCGAGCTCTAGGGTGAGTTCCATAGTAATTTGTGCAAATACCAGAAAGTGGATTGGTTCCATTGTCCCGGACGAAGGAGTAGCCACTGACGTCAACTCGCTTCCGTGTGGCATCGATGCAATATCCAGAGAACCTACCCAGTTCGCAGTTGGGACAAGTAGATCCCATATCGACAAGTCTTGGAGACGGTTTCTTCCCACGCAAACGTCGTAATTGGAGAAGAAGGATTACGATCCGAAGCAGTAATTTACGAATCTACATGCAGCGTTCAGATCCAGAGTGAGATGCCAGGAAATCCAATCAACACGATACTGGATGCACAAAGAACCAGTTCTAAGGCGATGCGAGCGTTTTTTTTCTGTTCGGGACATAAACCACTGCGACCAATATTTGATCTATTGTATATATCCCGTGTCCTTTGTATAGTGCATGTCGTGTTACTTTGTCACTATTGAGAAGTGATAAAGTACCTATTTGGTTTTTTTTACAGTTGTCATTCCTATCTTGATCACAGGAAAGGATTATAATTGAAAGTTTCCGCTTTTTAAACTCTTCGAAGAATGTGGTGGGGACACTCTCCGCAGGCGCGCCCCTTTATCAGTCAAAATCGGATCCCTTGATAAAGTCAAGAAGTGACACCGATATTGTCCATGCATCAGAATCCTAGTCCTTGCTTCTTCAAACTAGAGAACTAAATAAATAAAAGATTAGAAAACAAATTGTTGATTTCGATTCATTTTTCCCTAGTCTCAAGGTCATTCTCGGCCACAGGAAAACCGAGACTTGTCGCTTTTAACAAGGTTTAAAATGTAACAAAGACTAATAGTGTTCCTTTGATTACTATAGCATCCTGTCCTCTTCGTTTGAAGCAATCATAACTAGGATTCATTGGTAGATCTTTACCCGATAACGCACTCGCGTTATGGGCCGATGGCGAGCGTAGTACACAGTCAAATGCAGAATCCGGCGCTTACATCGACCGAGGTTGGATCTGCTGTCCAGCCCGAATTTGTATACCATTCGTACTGGCGATGTCCATGCTGTTGCATCCAGTAGTGCCGTTAAATCTACGAGCACCCAGGTGAGCGATAATATTAGCGTCTCAAATGTAAGATAAAACCGATTTCCGAAGGCGCCGAAACAACAAACTGAAAATGTATCTGACTCTGTGACTCAGCTAGGAGCCAGATTCAGGGACAACAGTTTAATTCAGTGAGTATATCAGAGTCAGGTATCCCAACACCTTCTTCCCTGTAGAGTTCCACGAATAAATGAACTGCCTCCACTGTCGAATGTATCGAAACAATTAGGGCAAGTGCAGTGGTATAAGTCAAAATTGTGAAACCAAATCCTAGGTATCAGCTCGAAGTGAATACGTTTGAGTGTGGTTCGCCAAGAGCAGCAATCGTTCGCAAGAAGAAAATCGCCAAAACTTCAGCCGGCGTCACAGCACCAGTTTGTCGGAAGGAGCGACTCTGAAGCAGCAGCCATTCGTTGGAGGAAATCCGTCGTATTGTACCAGAAAAAGCACGTTACAATGCGGACCACCACAGCAGCAGCAGCTTGCGAACCCACCTGTATTGCTAGCAACGCAGAGATTGATGTAAACTTTAAAGCCAAATACGTTCCAATCAACAGAAAGAGTCCCAAGGTTTCGAAAGCTTTACCTTCAACCCATTAGCCTATTCCAAACAGCTGGGGTAACAGTTGTGGATACAATGATGCTGATAATTTAGCTAGACTTCAAAAACGTCTCCTCGGTCATGCCACTATGCGGCGGCAACATACAAAATGGTGATCAAAAATTTGTTTTTTGGTTTTCTGCATTGATAGTAGTCTAGTAAGTTTAGCATAACATTAGTCGTATTTATGTATTTTCATCGCATCCGGAGAGTGTAGCTAGTGTTTAACCAGTAATGAACTACGTATTCCTGAACAATGGACTGATGCACGAGTTCATAAATTTGACGTTAGAGCGGAGCCGAATTCACTCGTTGCCATGGTCACGTAAATAACACGGCACCGCTCAAACGTCAGATAGTGAACTCGTGCACTGGTCCATAAACTAGACTGTTTGTTTTCAATGGACGAATGCACGAGCTCATTAATTTGACGCTTAATCGGTGCCAAATTCATTCGTTTCCATGGTCACGTAAATAACACGGCACCGCTCAAACGTCAACCAGTGACCTCGTGCATCGGTCCAGTGTAGGCAGAGGACTGGCACGGCTGTCATCCTGCATACATTTCGGCTCTTCCTCACATCGTTTTTGGTACTTCGCGTTTTGGTACCCACATTCTGGTCGGTTTGCCCTAATTTGCTCCTGATTTTCGAGTATACGGCTCATGCGCTGCTAGTGCTAGTTTCTGGCAATTAAATATATTACGTTGAATCGTCGTATTTGACGACGCATTTCCTCTTTTAGACATTTTGTTGCATGTTTTACGCATCAGTGAAGTATCATTGATGGCTCCTTTCCAAAATATCATATGTTTTGTAAGTCCCAAAAGCATCAACACAAAGACACTGCACGTTGAATCAATGTTGGGTAGCTGATTATTGGCTCATTTCACCCCCCTGATTGTAGGGGCAGTTCAAATGCAAATCAAAATTAGAATACACGGGAAAAAATTATGTGGTAAAAATTACTATTTTAGCTGACTACGCCCATTCTTGAAACTACCATGGAATTTCAGACCAATTTACTATGTTTACGGTACATCCCACCAATTACTGGTAAATTTGACAGAAATAATTTGCAACAATCTGATTTCGACAACAGACATGGTAAAAACAAGCGCATTTCTGGTCTGCTGAAAATTGCCGGTGCGAGTGCTTAAGTTAACCCCCTAAAATGGTAGTTTTTACCGCACTTTTTTTTTTGCGTGTAGGGTTGCTGTGCATAAAATCAAATAGGAGAGGTGAAGTTGGAAGCCCCCCCTCCCCTTCTAGCCAAGATTAAGTGGTCTTTTTTTTTTTGGCTTGGAAATATAAACAAGGTTATCGTGAAACAGTGATGCATTTTGAACTGAACGTGAGTCAAAAGTGAACTGAACGCGTTCTAATTTTGCACGAGAACTTAGTAAGCATTGAATCCTCGTGCAAGATTCTGCACCTGCTCATGAACGGCTCTCGTTCACTTCAAAATGCACAATGAAGCTGAAAAAAAAACTATCAGAAAAAAACTTCCGCATTGAAATATGTCGTGTATCTACCATGACGACAGTTTTCATTTCACGTTCAATTTTCAGCTCGCACGGGTTCAAATTTTTAAATAGGGTCCTAAAGCCCTGTCCCAATTTTAGTGCCAAACACATAAGTTTAGGTCAAAAACATATGTTTACTCAATTTTCTAATGTTTTCCGATGGTTTAAGCCCAAAAAACATTTTTTAAGTTTTTTCTAAATTTTGTCACACCCTTTGGTTTAAACTCAAATTTTGGGTGTATTTTGTTTTCCGTGTCCCTTCCGAAATGTCAGAAAAGAACAACCCCGGTGTTAAAAAGTTGAGCCCCTGTAGTATTTTTGTCGACTAAGCGAACGTCAAACATGATCTCAAGTGTCAAGCTTCATTTATGGATCCAATTTTTAAATTAAAGTTTCAATATGATTTATCCGATATTTGAGCGGGAAAAAAATGCTAAAATAGTTGCAGTAACATGCTCTTTCGTAATATTAAATGAAAACAAGATTTCATTAAACATTTTAGGACCCTATTGTTCATTTTTCAAGCCTACTTGATCAATGAGAATATATATCAAGGTGTGGAAGAAGAAGCGATGGCTATGTATTAGTAAAGAGAAAAAACGTAAACAAAAATAACTACGTCATTATTTTACACGGCATTTTATGGGAGCTCACTCGCTTGTAGTAGTGAAACATTTTGCACCGTACATGGATGTCACGCACACTAAATGTCTTTTCCACACCTCGGTATATATTCTCATTGCCACTTGATCCCTCGTTCAAACGTTTGAACTGGAACGCAAACTGAACGCGTTCAAATGCAACACTGTCGTGAAATCATTGAAAACTTTTTAGTTCAGTTGGGTAGATACATTTTCTATTAGTCTATTAGTCCATCTTTACCACGCGTAATGAGTTAATTAATTTAATAACCATGCGGATTGGATTACCAAATAGCTCAATATAAACGTCAATTTATATGTAATAAAATTGCATGCACTATCATGGTATTATAAGAAAATAATACGTTTGTTCCAGAAATGTTAAAAACAACATCGAACTTGGTCTGTCCCACGTTACTAATTAACGCATGTCAGTCTCGCGCCTTGTGTGATAAGGTTTTGTGACAAATAGTGTTGATAAGGAAGTCAAGTAAGGGGAATATACTTATCCACAATTGTTGCCGTAACCCAGAGTGTTCAGAAAATAAAATCTCCGATACACTTTGACGGACCGTTCTATTCAGCCAAATGAGCTATTAGATATCCTTGGATCGTCTTCCTCGTACTTGCAGCGACGTCGACTTTCCACGCTTTGGCGAATATAGCCGGTTTGCTCTCGTGAATCCAATGCCCAGAGCATCGTGTTAAGACGAATTCGATCTTTTTTTTAGAGATTTTGAGCCCGCAGTTCATTATACACAAACAATCCACAATCGACAAGCTTTACTTGGTGCGATAAGAAATGCTTGTTGGCGTTGTATCTCGCATTCAATTCTTTTTTTGTTCTCTTGCGTTTTTTGACGAATTCATCAACGGCCGTATAACTCCCGTCTGAATCCATTTCATCAGCATCCGTCGCATATTCAGTGTCCTCCAACGATTTCAAATAGCTTACCCAATACTACGTCTTCGGTGGAAACTGAAATCTGCTGTCGCCACCAGCATTGCGGTCACAGCCGTCCTTCTCGTCGAAGCCAGCGAAGTTGTTTTCAGGACCCGCGTCATTGTCCAATGGGTCGCCATCGGCCAAATTCCACTCATCCTCGGAACTATCAGAAGTACCATAATTTTTCAAATTATAAAGAGCAGACAAATGTCTAAATTTAGCGACTTTGAATGCGGACACTAAACTGTCAAAACAACAATTTAAATGTGAAGACTGATGCATCATTGTAAGCACTGATACTGTTATGCGTTTATTCTCGCAAATTCAAGAGCAAATAAACGCATATCAGTCACGCGTACATTTCCCCGTATATTAACTAAATATTAGAGAAAATAATACACAAAATGTATGTAATACAGTAATCAATAGTTCATCGCACCATTTGAGTGCAAATTTGGGTGTGAAAACATTGCATTTTTAATTTAATTGGAGTAAATAAAGCATAAAAGTGTTCACGACTTCTATCGCGTTTTTCTTAGGTTCGCTGTTTTGCTAGTGGGACTGGTATGCATTTATGGGCAGTAAGCGTGTCTTTTGAACGCCAAAATATCATCTAGTCCGGTCTGTCTAAACACCGACTATAAGAAATGATAGTTTTCGGTCTGTTTTAATCCATTTTGACAAAAATAATAATTAAGTGTGTAACACTTTTAAGACTTTGACATTTAACAGTTCCATCTTTCAAGCAGTGTCTGATATGTACTTTTGACGTTGGATAACGTCCTTCGGCAACATATGGGGGTACAATTTCAAAAAACGAAAAATTGAGCATGTAACGAAAAATGGTCAGGTTTTGACCGCTAATAACTCAGTCAGTTGTCGATAGATTTTCAATATTTATACATCAATCGATCGGAAATTTATCTACGCATCGATTCAAATGGAGGACACTATCGATTATTGGCAACAAACTATTGAAAAATCGTAAAATGTTGACCCCTTTCTTATCTAACCAATCACGTTCAAGCACATTTTTGGGTTCCGCTTCCCACTATAAAAGCGCACCGGTCCTGCTTCTTCCCTCAGTCTTCTTTTTGCGGTCGGACTGTTTACACGGTCGGGCGAGTCATTTTCGCTTTGCGTTTGCTCCCGCCGTCACAGTTCAATTTGTGTCGTCGGAAGAGGAAGACGCAAGGTTGATTTGCGGCGGCGATGACGATGGCTTGGGCGCTTCTCCGAGCAGCGAACTACTGCCGCTTGGAAAAACGTCCAAGCCGTCGTCATCGCCGCCGCAAATTTATCCGCGCTTGCAGATTTCGACTTTGAATTCAGCATCGGTGGTCAAGAAGCAAGCCCGCTAGGAACGAAATACCACAGGCCCTCTGAGTTGCTGATCCGAGGAGCTGCTTCTAATCGAGCGTCGGACTTGTGAAATCGCTCAAGATTTTAAAAGTAAGCATCGTTTGCAGATTTGGACTTATGCCCGGTAATCAACAATCCGTTGCTCTTGTGCGCCATCCACGTCACGTCATTTAGCTGGTTCGTCGTATAAGCAAAGCGGCGCTTTTCAGGGCCATCAAATGTGTTGAAAAGAGTTGAAAGAATAATATTTTCGACCTTTTTACATCTTATATTTCTCAATCAATCTCACAGCTTCATACAAAATTTAATTTGTCAGGAATAATTGATGGGGCCCAGATAGCCGTAGCGGTAAACGCGCAGCTATTCAGCAAGACCAAGCTGAGGGTCGTGGGTTCGAATCCCACCGGTCGAGGATCTTTTCGGGTTGGAAATTTTCTCGACTTCCCAGGGCATAGAGTATCTTCGTACCTGCCACACGATATACGCATGTAAAAATGGTCATTGGCATAGTAAGCTCTCAGTTAATAACTGTGGAAGTGCTCATAAGAACACTAAGCTGAGAAGCAGGCTTTGTCCCAGTGGGGACGTAACGCCAGAAAGAAGAAGAAGAAGAATTGATGGCACGACAATTTGATATTGTATTCGTGGACGCTGCTGCAGTGCCGTCACAACATTTCACAACGATTGTAAAATAGAGTGGCATTTCCAACAGCTTCTTAGACTTGCCATATTTTATGAGAACATATGTAACAAAATTGCGACATATTTAGAATGCTTCTGAAAAGAAATTCTCATTGAACAATTTTCATCATTTTGGCACCCATGGATCAGAAATTTTCCTTCATACAAAAGAAAACTATTGATTATCAATAGCTAACCATTGAATATTAGGAATTTTTCTACGAATCGACTCCAATAATTAAAACTATTGATTTTCATGAATAAACTATTGAAAAATCGATAAATATCAAGGCATGTCTTTTTTTCCATAGAAAATTTTTCTTGTGTATTCCTAGCACAGACATCATTGCTCGATATCTTAGCCACTTTAGTCATGCAAAGGGAAACGCCCCTTTCGGCCTTCTTCTTACTCCTCTTTATTCTATCGTGTTCAGTCGAAACTAACCAAGCTTCAATGAGCCCCGCGCACATCAGTCAATCGTCGACCAGCAACCGGAGAAGGACTCCTATCGGAATAAATTTTACACATTCGTCGCTGCCGCTGCTTCTGCTCTTGTTTATTCCCAACCCAAGCTAAATGCTGCGGGTTCCGTGGAATCGCTCATCATGGCCATGGGCATCCAGCTAGACCATCAAATTCGTGGAGAACTCGTCTAGAAACCTTGAAAATTGCCGTTGGAGGAGTGAGCAAACCAACGAAAACAACGAAGCACAAAATTACCGACCGCATTTCGATTTAATCGTCTTCGGTAATCTTTTGCTGTGTTTCTGTCTAACAATGGATTGACAACCCAGTACGATCGACGGTGACTAGCCCCAACCGTCCTTTTCAGGACGACCATTTCATTTTGAAAGAGTTGTGAGAATTTTCTACCGTGAAGAGTGACATTACTGGTGATTGGATGTGATTGATTCAGATTTTGGTCAATAATTTGCATGTAATTATTTATCACGGCTAAATAATGCTTCTCAAGAATCACAGTGTCAAGAAATAAAATTCCCATTGTGCGCGCAGTCAAGTAAATCGCGAACGGCACTTGAATCACGGTTTGCCTCGCAATTAGTGATGATTGAATGATGCCGTTGTCGTCGTCGCATGCTAGAGCGATCAGTATCAACTTGGCGAACAAAGAGCTAAAACTTATCAGCAACAGCTTTGTTGACGTTTTGATTTGGTAAGAAATTGTCGATCGAATCGAAATACACACACAGAGAAGACTGCAAAAATGCTACCGCCGGCCGACCCGAGCGACGGGAACCTAGATAAAACTTTGTTTGCCATTTATCTCCGTTGAAAACTTATCATTCGAAATTACAATTAATAACTAAATATTAATTATTCAATAGTGGCCCTGTAAAGGGTTGTTGTTTGAAATTGTGCTTAAATGCAATTTAAGCGCCTTCGCCACGGATACGACGAGTCAGCTGGATGTACTTCGGCATAATGGTGACACGCTTGGCGTGGATCGCGTACAGGTTGGTATCCTCAAACAAACCTCTGGAATCGCAGATCGGTCTGAAGGTGACACGGGAGACCGTGTTATTTTCCCTATCTTTTGTCTCACTCTAACAATTATCATCAAAATTTGCAGAAGCAAATCTCTAGTTTCAGTGAACCGATGAAGGTAATTTCAACATCGATTTGAGCAAAGAGGAGAACACAGAGTTAGCGGACTTCATGGACAAGAGCCTCAACCTCAAACTGGCTTCGGAATCCACTAAAGCAACCAATCTTAGTGGATCATGAATGGACCTAACGTTCAACCGGTATATTTGTTTGGAGAGCAAAAGTTACCGCTTCATCTTCCATCGACCGGTTCTATCGGTGTTGAAGTGTTAACCGGACCAACCAAATAATAACACTCAATGTCCATAATAGATCAGAATTGACATGCAAGAAATAGTTTGAAAATTGATTAGATTTTTTGTCAGTACCTAGAAATCTTTCATAAGTTTGTGACGGTCCTAAATCAGGAAATAGAAGAAGCTAACGTTATCCAACGTCAACTTGGCGGTCGTATCTCGAAAACAACCTCTTACTTTTTTCAACTGCGTACTGCGATCAAAGAAAAATGCTTTTCTTGAGCATTTCTTGCAAGAAATTTCCCACGCATCGAGATAGGCGATTACTTACTCTGTGTTCCCATTGCATAGAATATCCAATGTAGAAACATTGAAACAAATGTCGACTGAAATTATTATTAATTTTTGACAAAAATCGTTGAAATCTTCTATTGCTTCGATTGATGCGTTTTACATCTAGGTTATGTTGGGATAAGTTGTGATATATTGTAAGCGTTTATTTTTTATAGAAGCAGATCAAATTAACTCAACAGTAAACATTCTGAAGGCAAATGAAAAGTAATATGTTGTTAACAAAATGCTAAAAAAAGCTTAATTTAGTTTTATCAAATAACTATGATACTGTTATCTAGCATATAACACCTAGATATAAAAAATAATGTAATGTTTGAAATGATACTAATAAAGGAATTAAAAAAAAAATCAAACTTAATTCGCTCTCTTCCCCTGCTAGCCAAGTCGACCACATGGCCTATGTCTTATGTGACCCTTAAAATGTCATGTAACGTAGTAGTAATATGCACATACAGTACAGGTTTATAATGCATGAAGCAGCTGAAACAATAAAATAGGAGTTGTAAATCCACACGGTCAGCTGTTTTTTTTTGCTCAAATTAAGCTTTAATTAGGAACACGCCCTACATTTAGGATTTTATTGAATGGTAAGCCCTCGGAAGCACGAGCCATTTTGCGGCTAAATAGGTACGGACCGAATCGTCACATCTATCATTATTGCACAAAAGCATGAATAGCATCACTCAGGGCGGAATTCCTTCCGCCCGAAAGGACAAACACTGCGGCAAAGGCCAAGAAATGAAGCTTGACGAATTTAAGCAGACAATAGAATATTCATGTCCCGAGAAGGGACTCCGTTATTTTTTGCTAGACAGGAGAAAAATAGGAACAGAAAGCAATGCCGACAACAATTGCGCCAGGCGGCAGAGATAGACGATTCATACCGGTTGACTTTTGTCCGGTCAGAGGCAATCGGAAGCTGTAAATTAAGTTGTACCGAGCGAGAGCGCTTGTCTCTGTACTAATCGGCGTTAAACATTGGCGTATTACAAATGGAACATAGAAGTATTGCGAATGGCGAACATGAAAATGATTAAACATGAAAATGATAAAATGCAAGAGAAGAAATGTTATTGCAACCAACATTTTATTATTGCTTTCCGCTACTGAGTACAAAGTGAGCAGCCTAACCTGGAATTTTCAAGAGCACAAATCTAGAGAACCATACAACCGTTTGTGTTGAAAATTTCACTCACTGGTCACTCGCTGATGGTGACCAATAGATCACATTTTCAGCGTGAACGATTGTTAGGTTCGGTTGATCTGTGTTCTAGAAAAATCGATATTTGGCTTCGATGCATCTTCACTATTTACTTTCGGCTAATGCACAAAGTTAAAATACAAAATTCACAGTCGTTTGATGCTTCTTTCGTGAGATTTGCGCCTTCAAACTTTGGGCACCCATTATTGAATTTGTGTTCCAATCTGTTTCACCTTAAACGCCTATGGTTATACTACATGTACGTAGGTGGCCTTGTAGATAGCTTCTCTTAGCCAGAACAGACAAATAAAAGCTGAATAGTTTTGTGAGCCTGATTGAGTAGCGTATACAGTAGCCAGCCAGCCACCTCAGTCAGTTGGACGTTTTATCACATCTGCGCTCTTAATTGATTTATCACAGCCGGGCAATAAAAACAGTATAAGAGTCACGCTCGGTGGTCGGTTGATGTGATGAAGAGAACTACCAAAAGCGATACACATTTTATCACTCGTTAAATAGTGATTATCGCTTAGTTCCGCTTGTCGTCCTTGGTCTAATATCCGACATGGAATTGATTTTGGCATTAGCAAAAGAGACAAACGGCAAAATTGAAGACCATGCTAATCAAATCCGTCACGATGGTGCTGTCATGCCAGACGCTGAGCAAATTTGTGGGGTTTATTTATCGAAGCATCTGCATTTTGGAACGTGTTCCATCGGTGGGGGTGACAATTTATTGAAACTACATACATATATCCAATTCGCTAGTGGTTTCAGTCGTTTGGTATTTGGAAATCCTTCATATTTCTTCGAATGGGCTAATACATACTCTGAACATATCTTAGCAAATACAAATTTAAAATGACATTAAAATTAGGGATTTGGAAAAAGTAGCTAATTATAAATAGAGCATTAAAAGAGCATAACATAGGGTCGGTGTTCCCTTAGTGGACAGTCCTCTATAGTCGCACTAGTGGCTTTTTAAGGCCGTTTTGCTATAAATCTTTTCAAAATAATTTTTGACATGATGGTCAGGAGCAATCTATCTAAGTACCATTGATACACAGCTTGATTTTGTTCAGAAAATGATCGAAAAAATTAGTTTTGCTTAAAATTTTAGCTCCCTTGAGCCTATAGTAAACCTATTGTTCCTATAGTAGCACTACTGAGAGAAACTATTTTTTATTATACGAAATAATTGATGAATTAATAACTTTTTTTACGTCAAACGAAAGCTTTTTATACACATATTGTAGGAAAAATATAAAAATTTTATAAAAATATGGTTTTGATTAGTATTTTGCCAACGCCGTGATGCTTGTGCTACTATAGGAACAGAAATTAGAAATAGTGCTACTATAGGTACATGTATTCCTATAGTGGCACAAGCGATAATAAATACAAACATATGAGTTTTCGTAGTTTTCATATTTTTCCCACAAAACCAAGATAAAAAGCTTTCAGATGATGTAAAAATAATTATGCTAGCTTTATTTTTCGATTTTATATGAATATTTGTTCTTAGCTATGCGGCTAATGGTACATCGACCCTAACACCTTTTTAATTGATTATTGTATTGGACTAGCACAGTGGTCCTCAGCCTTACTGATTACACGGGCCATCTTAACGCTTTCAAAATAAGTCGCGGGCCGCAAGATTTATAAGGATTAATTTTCACAGCTTTCAATGGGATTGCAAAAAAGAATACTATTTCTATGAAAACGGATAATACATTTCTGGGAACTTTATGATCAAAGCAGAGGGGTATGGACGCAAAGATTTAAGTGACAATGCTAAGTTGTTAATGAATTATGTTAGCTAATGTAAAAGAATTAATGATGAAAAAACTCACCTTAAAATACTTTTTAAAAGCTAGCAACAGAGCTTTCAAATTCGATCAACATGTCACTTACCGTATTGGACAATGCATTTGCAATTTTTTTCGATTATTAATACAATATGGTCTACTGTAGAGGTTTTCATGTAAATTTTGTATGGATCGATTAATATCAAATTTAAATATAACTTGAATTTCAACATTTATTTGTAAGTTTTTTTTTCTTTTACAAGTTAAAAGCAATAACGGTAAATTTTTCGACAAATTTCAATATTTACACAAATCAAAATATTGACGGAATAGATTGATAGTATCTTCAACAAAGTTGTACTTATAGATGAGTTTAACAATTATGCTGAAGATACTTGTATAGGTTTCTTATATTTTTAGACACATCGTTTGAACTTTTCACGAAACTCACTTCAATCGTATTGATATTATTTTTGATATCTTTGTATTCAATTTTTAAATGCTTAAAAATATACGTTGACACTTACACATGCTGTGTAAATTTTATGCATAGCGGGCTATAAATAACTGAGATTTATCCCACAAAAGTAGACAATTTTGTATGGTAGATTGAAAAAGTTGCAAATGTATTGTTCAATACTGTACATTTCTTTGCGTTTGGGATCCTCAACCATTCAAAAAGCAATCCATATTTAAATATTTTGAATTACATAATTTTCAAAGATTTACAGAAATAGGAGACATTTTTGAAGTCAAAAAAAAAATATTTCTTTGAAAAAAAAAAACCCGCGTTCCGCGGTTACCTCTGCAAGACCAAGATCCTGGTTCAATTTTGTGAACTTAAATATGTTCAGCACAAAGATTTGCAGAGATTTGAAGACTTTTTGCAGGCCCTTAGCCTTCCTTTCAAGATTCTAAAAAAAATAGTTGATCCTTTCAAAGTCAATTTCATATTACTCCTTATGCCATGAAGATGGATGAACGCAGAAACATTTTGCATGATTTCAATGACTGACTTTCCAAGAACAAAGTTGCAAGAGCAAAGAATTAAACACCAGCATTAATAAAAATTATAACATGCGGGCCACATCACATTAACATTCAAAATCCATTCGCGGGCCGCACAAAACCTTCTTGAGGGCCGCATGCGGCCCGCGGGCCGCAGTTTGGTGACCACTGGACTAGCATATCCATCGTTGCTAGCCTTTACAGCACTGGGTGCCGACATCGAAGTTTGAAAATTTTGTATCTGATTGGGAAGTTCGATCGATTTTGACAAAATTTTCAGGACAAATCACAAATAAGTTATAGTTTTGATTCATGCATTGAAAATTTCTGATTCGGTGATGGTTTTGGACTTAGGTCCGAATTTCTTGGGTTACCTAGGGGTATTTTGAAATGGATATGATGTGGAAATTCAAGAAACCGTATCAATAATATTAATCGAACGATTGCGGAGTAACAGATCATGAGCATAGATGACCGTACAATTCCTAGTTGTTACTCCGTGATTGACCACAACAATCGAAGTTGCACAGAAATTTAATGAATGGGGCTTGGGATTAGCTTACCATTCTTCAATGTGCACAAATCGAGAGCTCAAATTTAAAAGTCAATAACGGCGCCGGCCACGTCCTTGGGATCATCGGGGAAAGGAAGGAATGTTAGTTAGACAACCGTTGTTACTAGAGACCGAGCATACCTCTGTATCTTCACAGTTGTTATGGAAAGGATATTGGGTTAGTGGGATAAGGAAGATCTGGGAGTCACCATATATACCATATATATAATCACACCTAACCGGCTTCGCGATATAATTTGATAATCGCATTGTACGCATAACAAATGTTCATCACTCGTCCACGCGGGAGCAAGTGACGCGATCAATAGATCAATCACTACTAACGATTCGCGGCGCTTTTTCATTTCGCTACTCGACCGACGCGCGACATGTTTGATCCTGCCTTCATCACTCGCCCCCGCAGGAGCAAGCGTCAAGGTTGAAGGGTCAAACAGAACTCCGAACGATTGCGGGGTAACAGAGTTTTGAAACTTCGAAGTCGACACCCAGTAGTGTAAAGGATAGCCACGTAAGGCATCGTACACAAATTACGTAACACACGAAGGGGAGAGAGGGAGTTCAAGATTCCGTTACTTATTTTTACAATAGGGGAAGGGGGGTTCTGGCTACCGTTACGTAACAAATTTTCGTGATTGAAAAAAATCAAACTTTCATACCGGAGAAAACGCTTTTACTGGACGAGGAAAGGAGATTTGTTATATTAAACAAAACATAATGTTTTCGCAGGGCAAGATTCTGTTTCCATCACGCCAATCAGTCATGAAACGGCCTACTTTCCTGCACTGAAGTATGCAGTTCGGGAATAGCCATTATGCAACTGAAAACAGTGCTGTAATGATTCATTACGCAACGCTTATTATTAAAAGTTGTTGCATCTGAGAACCAGAACAAATCAAATGTGAATTTACAATATTATTTTTTTTATAATTTTAATACCAGAGAAAATTTCAAAAAACTTTTCGGTGGAATAATTAAACTTTTCTCTGGCCATTTTGACAAGTGTAAGCTAGGAATGGAAAAAAGTTAAAGGAAAACAACATTTGAGGATATTGAAACTTTATCAAATTCGCATAAGCAGTCTGCCAATATACGATAGTAATGCATGATCCACTTACCCCATCCCATAAGGGGGAAGTGTACCATGGCCAACATACAGGTCGGACTCGATTATCCGGAGTATCGTTTTTTTTTTCACTCCGGGTAATCAAATCCTCCGGATAATCGAATCACAAAAAGATAATTTAAAATTTGCGATAAAATAACTTGAATTTTTTTTTTCGTTGTTTTATTTATATGATGCAGTGGCGTAGCCAGAAAAAAAATTCTAGGAGCATAAGGGATCTTTAAAAGAACAAATCTCGAAAACTTATTCTAACAGACTCAAGTCAAAAAAGTATACAAACTTACTTTATCGATTCTACGTGTTTCGCAGACGAAATTCTACACGTCGCGCTCTGAACCAACTCGATTTTTCACTTTTAAAACGTTTAATTTCCGGATTTACAAAACGACGAAAGTAAGATTCTCAACTTTCGCAACCTAACCACTACTTTCGCCGCCCCGCTGTATGGAGAGACAAAGTGACTTAACCACGAATCAAAACAAAACACTACTTGAGCCGATTTTACACTGGTAGAAAAACGTCGAAAGTAACTGAATAAATCGGCTTATCATTTTGTAATATTTTTTTTTGTGGGAAATAACAGGAACTCCCTAGTATTTGAACGCGAGCTTAATGTATGCAAAATTTAAGCGATGTACACGGCGAAAAAAATTTAAAAAGTTGATTAATTTTAAAACAGTTTTAAAAGACAGGTTGTGATTCTTCTGAATTAATTTTCTCAAAACCATATGAAAGTTACTTACGTCGATTTGAAAAAGTAATCGAGAAATGTTTTTGACCTTTTTCAAACCCCCGCTTTTCTACCTACGTCAAAAACTGCTAAGTCATTCATATTGTATATTGCAATACTTAATTATTTCAAATTTATGCATTAAAACTGAAAAAAAGAATATCAAAAAACATATTCCAGATTATCGAGTCTATGGTTACCATCCGTCCTGATTTAGCAGGACATGTCCTGATTTTGAGTTTCTTTTGAGGTGTCCTGATTTATTTTTTATATTTAAAGATTTGTCCTGCTTTTTCTGCTTGGCGAATAACGTGAGATGTTACAGATATTTCGAAAAAAAATCTTAATACCAAAAAATAGTAATAATTTTTAAATTGCATCTATCAAAATAATTATGTTGAATTTTGTGGTTAATAAACCGGCTTCAGCTGCATAAAAATTTTGGGATGCGTTTCATACACCTTCGGGTTCTGTCGACGTTTGACGATTCTGATGTTGTTCATATTAACATAAGCTATCGGTTTTTGTGTTTTCACAGAATTCTGTCACTACCAGAATAAAGAGATCTTCTTCGAAACTCCGATTATTCTTTTAAGCGCAAATGGTAGCAATCATGAGAGCATAAAACCGTATCCTACCTTTGTGAAATATTTTAATGCATCGCAACGAGGCATGCTCTCATTATTTTGCCATTTTTTTTATTATGCTTGGCGCGAAAAATTCTCGCGCCGACTTTCTTAAAAAATCGCTTGTAGATCGCCGCAGGTACTTCAAATCGTTTTGATGTCATCTGCGTGATCATGCCTTGGACAATCAGGAATAATCGCGCAGAATGCACCCCACAGACGCTCAGACGGTATAACCAACATTGACTGCGCCCCCAAGTTAGTCAAACCGATTTATGTTGCTGCAACCGTTTGACCGACTATCAAAGTTCGTTGCAGCAACACCATAATTCTTCTCATGTTTGAATGCTCTCAGCAAGTGAATATTTGATTGTTATTATTTTCGATTTCTGTGGCTGTGGGGGTGAATATTTCTACCTCAATAATCGTAGTGAGGAAGAGCAAAACTTTTGTACTATGTATTCCACCAGATTTTTTTTTTCCTGGGATTCTACCAGGAATTTTATCAACAATTCGTCTAGAAATTTATGCACAGATTTACCCTGAAATTCCTCCGGGGAAAATTCTTAAGGCAGATGGCTTTCTTCCAGAGATTCCTTCAAAGGTTCCTCTATTAATTATTCAGGATTTTCTCCACTGATTCCTTCAAAGATCAACAAAATCCTCAAGTGCATTCTTTAGTAATTTTTCAGAGTTTAATCAAAGGCTGGCTCCAAGAATTCTTCCAGAGATTGATAGAAGAAATTCTTCAAAGATTCCTTAAGGAATTCCACTTAAAGTTAAATCCAAGGATTCTATCATTATTCGGGAATCACATAACGAATTCTTTCAGATATTTCTTAATAAATATATCACCAATAATTCTCACAAGGATTTCACCAGAACTTTTTTCAGGACATCTCCTTAAATTCTACCAGCAGTTGCTTTAGAAATTCCAAAAGGAATTTCTTCAGCGATTCTTTATTTTTTCTAAAGGGATTAATGCAAAAACTTTCCAAGGGATTTAATCAGTGATTCATCCAATGCTTCTTACAAGAATTCCACCAAAATATCCTCCAAAGATTTCCAGGAATTCATCTAGCTAAACTTCAAGAATTTCCATTTAGATTCTATAAGGTTTTTTTTTCCGCGATTCCACCAGGAATATCTCTAGAAATTCTTAGAGAGATTAGTCAGTGAACTTCTTCAGGGAATACCCTGATGATTCCTTCAAGGATTTCACAGTAAATTGTTCACAAATTTTTCAAAAAAAAAAAAAAAAAAAAATAAGAATCTTCAAGGGATTTAACCTGAAGACATTTAGAGAAATGCTTTGTTTAATCCTCTTTGGAAATATCAGTGGAATCCCTGGAAGAATAATCTTTTGGAATTTTGTAGCTGCCTTCATAATGGAATACCTAGAGTAGAAAAGGGAAGAATTTATAGTTCAATCCTTCGTCGAATTCCTGGTCGATTATCTCGCGGAAATATTGGTGGTTTTTTAGAAAAAAAAAACTTGTTAGCTTGTGGAATTTATTTGGTTAATACCCTGCATGAATTTCTGATAAACCTAAAAAATTCTAAGAAGGGAAATCCTAGTCAAACCATTGAAGTATTTTCTGGTAGAAGTTCTGACGAAGCTGTAGTAGATTTTTCTGGTGGAAATTCTAGCTAAACTCTGGTGACATTCCCAGTGTTCACCTTGGAAGAACTCTTGACGAAATTCATTTAAAAATGGTGAAATAATTAGAGAAATTACTGATGAAGTCTATGAAGAAACTACTGATGGAGTTTTTATAGGATCATTAGAGATTATCATAATGGAACCTTTGGCGGATTTTTTTCCAGAATGTTTTGGAAGAACCTCTAGAGGATTTTTTGAATTCCCGGTAAAATCACTGGAACATATTGGTGAATTCTTAGTGAAATCCCCATGAGAATTTCAGCTGAAATCCTGCCGAATTTTCCAGAAGAAAATCATGGAAAATTACCTGGGCAAATTCCAGATGCAATCCATGGATGAACCTCTGATAGTATTCTTAGAGAAATCCCTGAAGGATTTTTAGTTGGAATCCTTAGAGATAATCCTAGCGGAATTTTCGAAGGAATTCCTGGTGGAATCAATGGAGGAATCCCTGAAGTAGATCCTTTTTTGACTCCTAGGAGGAACTCCTCATAGAGTCACTGGAGGATGTACTGGGGGGTTCCCAAATTACTTGGGAAATCTTTGGGACATTTTTGGTAAAATTGCTGGATGAAATCCTGAAAATCCCCAAGAATCCCTGGAGATGTTCCGCGAGAAATTTTCATGAGATATTCCGGAAGGAATTTCTAGAGTAATTCTGGTGATAGAATCCTTATATGAAATTTCTGGTAAAATCTCATGAGGAATTCCTGATAACCCATGACGATTCTAGGAGATATTAATTTCTTGAGGCATCCCTTGAATAATTCCGGGAGGACTCATTTGAAGAATTCCTGGACGAATCCCTTGAAGAATTCTCTCAAAAAAAAAAAAAAAAGCCCTGAAGGAAAATTCTGATACAATCCATTCATAAATTCCGGGAGGAATCCGTAGCAAATAGCCTGTTGAAAACTAGAGTAACCATAGAGATATTCCTGAAGGAAGCTTTAGAAGAATTCCTGATAGAATTTCTAACAGAACTTCTGATGGAATCTCAGAAGCTGTTCGTGATGGAGTCCCAGGAGGATTTTGTAATGGAATCTAAGAAGTATTTCAAAAGGAATCCATGGAAGAACTTCTGATGGAATCCCTGTGAAACTTCTTATGGAATTTATTGAAAAACTCCTGATGAAATCCAAAGAGAAACTTTTGATGGAATCCTCGGAAGAACTACTGACGTAATCCCTGGTGTAATTTATCATAGAATCCCCAGAGAAGCTTTTGATAGAATTCCTGTAGCAATACCAGGTAGACTTACTGAAGGATCTCCAAAAGGAATTATATAGAAACAACTCAAGAGCGTGCATTTAATAGATCACTATGGCACCGATACTGCGTAAATTCAAGCATTTTGACTTTCCACCCATCTCCATCGGCAGTTCATGGGACGTCGAAGCTTCAATTTGACATGATGACGTCGGTGTTCGTGCAACATCCCTACAGACGGTACGATCGGTTCGTCGAACATTTGGCTCCACCCACCGGTGGTTTGAGCAAAATCAAACTCGTTTGATTTTGGCCAACCGATTCGTCAACCGTTAAATTGGTTTCACAAACTGTCAAATTGGTTCGTCAAACAGCATCACACACGGTCAAACATAACACCAACATGAGCATCAACCTGGGGGGCGGAGTCAATGTTGGTCAAACCGTCTGAGCGTCTGTGGGGTGGGACACCAAAACGATTTGAAGTACCTGCGGCGATCTACACGCATTTTATTGTGCATTCAGATTAACTTTAGACCGAAGTTCATAAGAGAAATGAAATATCACCGAAAGTTCGCCGAAGTTCGGCGTCGGCATTCTACCGAAGTGCTACGCCGACAAAGGCAATCCTTATGCGTCGGCGAAGCACCAAATTAGAATGCCGACGCCGAACTTCGCCGAAGTTTTGACTGCCGAACTTTTAATTGTCACTCGAATTGTCAATAAAAGGGTTTTTAAGATCGCCGTCGCGATAAATAATCGCGCAATGCACAGTAACTCAATGAAATTTCAAATCGATTGCTGCCATCATTGAAGACGTTCTGGAAAGGCACAATCTACACTACAATTTCAGTGAAGTTTTTTCCTGTGTTGGGTGTTTACTAAAGAGATTTTCAGCAGATTCTATGTGAAAACATGATTCAAAGAATTCAAGTGGAATTTTTTTGAACGGTCTTTAATAAATCTATGAAATATACTTTTGACATTCTTAGGCTTTTGTTTTTTGGCATTCTTTGTGATTTCCTAGCGGGATCTTGACCAGACCTTGAGCAGTTTACTGTTAGAATCATCGGGAAACTTCTGGCGAGATTGTTGCAGGATTTCCTAGACTGAATGTTGTGGGACCCTCGATAGATTCTTAAAGGATTCCTGCCCAGGTAACCAATAAGCATTTGAATAAGCCACAGATCAGACTGCAAATAACATTTGATATGCTTAATGCCCTATTGAAGCAGTTTGACTGCATAGCTCTACAAAATTCTACATAGGAACTGAGAAACTATGTTTACAGCTATTATTTCTAATTAGTAGCAATATTTCTGATTTGAGTGTAATAATTATCCTGCTCCAGAGGTTTACACAGGAGAAATTAACAAAATGATGGTTTAAATACGGCATCAAATCAGCGCTGCTCATCATATCACATATGGCACATACTGGAGCGCGGTAGAACAAAATAATGATGCCGTCGGGTTTACGTACGAATCGCAGTCGTTATTCGAAGCAAAAGATATACAATCAAATGATTGACAGCGTGCACAAGAAAACCTTTTTACCTAATTTTTGAGTTGACTTTACCCAATATTAAGTATATCGATTATTCTCTCAACCCAAAATCTCTCGGTATTCTCTCTCTTCCAATGTTGTCAAAAATAGAGAGAGCTGCACCTACTCAATGGGGGTAGTTTGGCCCAATAAGCCAAATTTGGGAAAAATGCATTATTCTCAAGCTTGGGTTGAATTAACTCAATTTTGCGTTGAATCAAACCAAATTTAAGTAAATTTTGCTTATGGCTTTAAAGGCAAAGTACCTAATGGAGGCCATGGAAATTTAGTCAAATTTGGGTTGTTGGGCTCAACTACGGCTTTGCGTTGAAACAACTCAAATTTGAGTAGATCTGCGTTGCCGTGTGCGGACGCGGGAGAAGCAATGTAGAAATGGGAGAAGTGGTGAAACTAGCTTAGAGATGACTTCTTCAAAATACCTTGTCAACATGTAATATGTTTCAGAAATACATTTGAGAAATATAAATTCATGAAAAGTTTCACAAATATAAGCATTTTTTAACATATTTTCGTCAAATTTTCAAACCACAACAACAAAAAAGCCCCACGTGGCCCCACTTTTCTTTCTTCGGGACAATGAAACTTATGTTCTTGACTAGTCGTATACAAAAAATTAGCTGCTACCATCTGCCGTTTCATGAGTTATCCTGGATTTTGTAAAACACTATTTTTAGACTGTTTTTATTAAAAACATAATTAAATCTGAAAATTTTGCTAGTGAATGATGTAAATTTACTTTGTTACAGTTAAGCCTTTGATACTTGATGACAAAATATTTTTTAACATTTTTTTGTATGAAAAAATGGTCAAAATCGATTTTTTGACTGTTTTTACTAAATTGTCATATATCGTAATCCACGTCAGTGATAGAAAGTAAGTGTCTTCTGAAGAAATGTCAAAAATGCCTCAATGAACAACTTTACAGAAGAAAGTTTTTTTTTTGCTAGGACGCTCCTATCAAAAGATAAAACTGATCTAGATCAGTTTTCACTTATCTAGATCAAATCTGAATGTGTCGAAATATAGTACAAGTTATTCTAAAACACTTTGTCGAAGACACCAAACCTCTAGGGTGCATATCTAGAGTACTAGAGGTTTTGGCCGTCGAAAACAGCGATCTGCCCCAGTGTACCTCGTGGCTTGCAAGCGCACGGGCGCACTGTACATTTTTCTTGAGATGTGTCTCAATGCGGTCTCATGCACTTCGTCACATGTGCTGTTTAAAATTCAGCGCAATAATTGAAATGATGACAACATTTTTCAACAAGGATCGAAGTTGTAACTCTCGGATCGCGAACCTTCGACCATATTATGACCTGCAAAAAGAGGCGAAAATAGTTCTAGAGGCTCTTCGTGGGGCCCAGATAGCCGTAGCGGTAAACGCGCAGCTATTCAGCAAGACCAAGCTGAGGGTCGTGAGTTCGAATCCCACCGGTCGAGGACCTTTTCGGGTTGTAAATTTTCTCGACTTCCCAGGGCATAGAGTATCTTCGTACCTGCCACACGATATACGCATGCAAAAATGGTCATTGGCATAGTAAACTCTCAGTTAATAACTGTGGAAGTGCTCATTAGAACACTAAGCTGAGAAGCAGGCTATTTTAAATAATTTTAAAACTATTTTTCACCATGGACCGATGCACGAGTTCACTAATTTGACGTTTGAGCGGTGCCGAATTCACTGGTTTCCATGGTCACATAAATAACACGGCACTGTTTAAACGTCAAGTAGTGAACCCGTGCATAGGTCCATTGGTACACTGGTCCTTTAGTTGAGGTAAATTTTTAATGTGTGTTCTTTTAGTTGCGGTATCCGTTGTTTTCTTATGGGACTTCCATTATAGGAACCCTTTGCCGCAACTATTGATACAAGTGAGAAAAGTTTAAGCAGTTTTGGTGGTATATCATTAATTTTGAAGCAATTTAAACGATGTTTTCAGCTATTTCGTGTTCCGGTAAATGGTCCTACAGGGTAATGGTTTTCCAGTAAATGGTTCATTCTGGTAAATGGTTTTCCGGTAAATGGTCTTCCGGTAAATTGCATTCCGAGTAATGTCGGAGTCATACCTTTGACAACGAGAATCATAATATTTTTGAATCTTCGGTAGTGTCATCTATAATCATGGACCTATGCAAGGGTTCACTATTTGACGTTTTAGCGGTACCGTGTTATTTATGTTACCATGGAAACCAGTGAATTCGGCACCGCTCAAACGTCAAATTAGTGAACTCGTGCATCGGCCTATAGGAATCATTGTTTCGGAAAGTTGAGCAATTTATGTTAGAATAAAAAACAAATTTTGGCAAAAACTTAAGTTCTTGTATATAAGAAAGGGATGGTACACAAATTATGTCACGCCAAATTTCGACATCTTCGACCACCTCCCCCCTCCCTTGTCACGCTTTTTGTATGAGTCCTCTAAAAATTTTGTAAGGCTTGTCGCGCTATGCCGGACTCTCTCCCCCCCTCCTTGGAGCGTGACATAATTTGTGTACGAGTGAATCACAATTCATGCATAGGAAATATGTCAACGAAAAATGTTGATTCGATCTTTCTACCACAAGGGTCATTCCGAAAAATGCTACCTTGGTTTACGGTAAAACAATGGAAGATATGGTCGAGATCTGTTTCTATGACATTCGGATAAATAATGAATAGCAATTGATTTTTTTTTTGAGTTATTGTCGTTCATATTATAATTTATTGTTAAATAATCTTGTTATTTTCAAGTGTACTCATAAATTAAAATTAAACCTTTAATCAGTTTATTTTGATACATTTTATTAAAAAAAATATAATGTTTTGTCATTTTGTTCAAATACTACCTTCCGTACTTACCAAGAACTTACTCGCTAAAATCGATATCAACCGTATTTATTTATTAATTATCAAAAGAAACCGAAGATTTTGTTCTTAACCGAATGCTTCATATAATGATATACATTTATAACAATGCAAATTCTATAAGAGCTCGTTTCCTCACAACACAGTGCTTGTCTCTATTGCCATCTTTCGCACGTATAAACAAAGCCGGTGGAAAATACACGGAAAACAAAAGCCCGGTTGCGCTTCGAGGAAACTTAGAATAATTAGCCTATGTATAGGAGAAATGTCAGAAACTGACGGCTCTACATACTGAATTTCGAAAAAGTTAAAACTGGCTATTCCACTGCTGCTGTTGGACCGTTTCCGGAAAAGAAATGATGAGAACATGCTGCTATGATACAACTAATGACAAAATGGATACAGCTCATTTATTTTTTGTACATACATGGCAAAATTAGGATTAGTTTGATTTCCGTTCGATCCGGCGATTACAAATTTTTACAACGATGCAGCGTTTCCGAAGTGCTTCAGATAGTGGCGCTTAACTGAATAACTGTACAAATCTTAAACAAATGACTTATTTCGTTACGTCTAGCGGAATGTGTTGAAACAAAAATATACTGCAATTTTTGCTGGCATAGATTGACTGAATAGTTAGAATAGTTTAATGAAGTTTGAATCGTTCACGAAAACACACATGATGAAGAAAACGTTTAACGATTGTGGTTATAACGGTGGTTTCATTCTGCGGATGGTGTCAAAGATGTAGAAGATGCAAAACGATTGAGGGTGACTCACAGAAATCTTAGAGCATCTCCAGCAGCGCTCTGCTGGAGATACTCTTAGTAACGCAATTTGTGAAGTACGCAAAACGTTTTGCTTCTCCTAATCTTCGTTCACACGCTTGCCAAACATTTACTAAAAATGGGTATATCCTAACGGAGAGTATTGTGTTTTTTGAGGGGTTTCTTTTTCTATACTTTTGGCAGTTTAATGTTTAACGTAAACAACATTCACTATTGTCGGTTATATTCCTAACTTTGTGCTTCGTGATTGGGACCGTGATTTACGGTGAAACGGGTTGGCCGATCGGGTAGTTTTAAAACTAATTTTTAATACTTTTACAGTTGCGTCGACTTTCAATACGGGATAGAACAACACATGCTTCAGAACATACAAATTTTGCGTTTCATTTAGGATAGGATATACTTATTGGTTCACTAGACTTCTTTTCCTGACAATCAAGTAGCTATACGGTTCCAAATGTTTACGGTGGCTATAATTTTATATGGGGGCGTTAATAAATTATGTTTTCCAGGATTACGGCGTTTCACTGGAGCTTTTAGCGAGATTCATATTTTATTTGAGATTTGGGTATGCTCAGTATTTTTGCGGTTCGACTTTATGCAGTGGATTTGCGTATTAATTTTTGTTTTTGTATTTTATGAAACTTGAGTCTATTGAGTTTACGATTTTTGTGTGTTATGATAATTGTAAATAGCGTTTTTGTTGGTTTGCGCTCTAAACATGTTCGCATAAATACACATACTAACGTTCATTATTAAGTCACATTTTTTTGTGCAAGTTTTCATTAACAAGGATTATTGTTGAAGTTATCGTTAGTTTTTTGCTGGCTTTTTCAAGAACTCTTCAAAACGCAATTGCGTTAAATTATGCATGATTCGCACAAAATATGGGTTTTCAGCCTTATTTTGTATGAATCGTACTAAATTTTGCGCAACCTCGTTTGAGAGTAAATTGATGGAATGAAATCGATTTTGGAAAATTCAAAAATCAAGCCTCAATAACTGTTGGTAAATGGCACGATGATGATTGGTTAAACTAGAACTCATTTTGTTAACGCCAATCAATAGAATATTTACAATCAAAGACCCGAAAACAAAGTTTGTAAACATTTTGCGCTTAAAAGTTTTCAAATGCCGATGAACATTTCGACACCTATCTGCATACAATTTCTCCAAAATGCAACGTAGTCAAACATGTTTTAACGAATTTTAAAATACTTAAAAGTGGTCGTTCTTATACCTCAAGCTATTCGCAAATGAAGCTGTCGGAGATAATTCCAAAATGTTAATAATAAAACGTAATCAAGTCGTGGATCCGTAGTCTAAAATGTTGCCGAAATAATATTTTTTGGATAATTAAGGCCGGTGTCAGGGATTTTGAACATCCAAAAAAATCGAATTAACAAAATAGGGCGTAGCGGAAAAGGTACAGAGGTTTTACGTAATATTTCATCGAATCCTTCTTGAAAACCGTTTTGACTTTTTTTTCAGAAGGTTAAATTTTTGCCACTTCTTTTCTGATATTTCAAAAGGTAGACGGAAAACATATTTGAGTTTAAGTCTTTGAATGCGGTACGAACTCAAAAAAAAAAAACGAAAGGAAATGTTATTGGATGAACCAATACAAAACATGTTTTCGTTCAGAAAATGAAATAGGGACTTAGAACCCTACAGGTTCTGCCTCCTTGGTGGAAATCCTGGCTACGCCCTTGGCGTTTATTGCAATTTGCAGTCAGGGTTCTTCGAATTGCTCATCATGAAACATAAAAAGGACAACTTAAAAAATAACATTACAGAATCGCAAACATCCGTTTGATGCTTGGGACTTTTGTTGGGCAAGAAACAATGGGGATTGCATCAAAAGTATCGTCTGTTACTCAACGTTTTGGCTTTGGATTCCTATGATGTATTTGTTTTGCTAAATGTTTCTACAATGTTGTACAAATATACACTGATTAAGGCATCTAAAAGCTCAGCGATTCCTAATCCATGTTCATGTGATCTACGGTTCCTAAATGCGGTTTCGCGATTCTCTGCAATGTGCGCTTTGCGAACACGAACACATTGCTGCCATTGTTATGTTTGCGCTATTAGCGGCTCCTAACTGCGTTCTGCTTGTATGTGTTTGTGTGTATGTTGTCAGTCATTTCACAATTAATACTTTTGAGACAATTAGCGGCAACATTAAAGAAAAATGTTTGGCAATTGCATTTGATATATAATTGTTTAATAAACCTCTAGGATGCATTGATGCTTAGTTTCAATTTAATTCTAATAAAGCTTTCCCGGTTTTGTAACATTCTAATACAAAAGTAATCCATCTCAAGCAATCTGTCACGGACACACACGGCTAATTGAGATGACAGAGAGAGATAAAGGTGACCCGGAGCCTGGAATGTGCAGGGTCGATGCTGCGAGCGATCTAGTTGGCCGTGCACATCCCGTGGCTTCCGGTTTCACGATAGAGAGAGAGAGTGAGGGGGGTATTTTTTGCACAAAGTCGTTTTGTAGCAGTCGTTAAAAACTGGACGCAGTAGGCGTTGTCCTTCCGTAGCCCAGCTTGCTATTCCTATTATCGTGATGATGACGATGAGGGTGTCTGTTGCTGCTATTGTTGCTACTGCTGCCGCCGCTACTGCTAGTATTGCTACTCCCATTCAAGATAAGCTTCTGTTTGTTAGTTTTCCCGTGTCGCTTCGATGGCTTCACTTGCTTCTTTGTGCTTGCGACTTTGGTTGGTTTTTGGGTTGTAGTGTGCACATCGTTGCTCATAGATGGCGTGGAGGCGGCTGCCCTGTGGGATGGCACCGATGCAAGCAGGAACGGTCGCAATTGGCGCCCGTTTTGGCCCGTTGTTGAAGAAGGAGGTAGCTGCGAAGGTGAAGCTCCCTGATCGGCGAGATTCTGTGATCGATGTGAGTTGAATTTGCCACCACGTGCCCGTTTCTGGTCACCCATGCCGTGTTTGTGCCGGTGCGGATGGGGAGCAGCTTTCGCCGAACCGGTGCCTTTGCTAGTATTGTTGCTGCTACTGCTGTTGCTTTCGAAAAAGTCGGACGCGTTGGAACGTTGGAAATTGTAGCACTTTTCGTCTATGTGACGCTTCTGCTTGTAGTTGATTGGCTTACCGCTGCCGACAAAACCGAGGTACTTTGTCTGACTGATAACCGATTGGTAACGAAAGTATCCTCGCTTGAGGGATTCGGAGAAGTGGCAACGTGGACGATTTGCAATTGTATTGTTTTTGATTTTCTGGAAAGAGAAGGAAAAAACAAAGAAATCGCATATAATTCAATGCATTGTACCTTATTCTTCATATGAAATCATCTCGCCTACACAGCGTGAAACGTTTTCACACTCATTTTTACAACTTGGTTGGTCCTCGCACACATCCAGTTGAATGCAATTCGCAACATTGTGTCATTTTTACCTGCAAAGGCCTTGATGGGACAGGAAAGAATGTCCTTTTTTTGTTTCAATTTGGTTTTGTCTGTCTTTCTACGAGGGCTGCTACTAATTACGCTCCTAGCCCAAGTGACACGTTATCTATCACAAAAGATTAATACCGAAGCGAGAGTCGTCGGGCCTGGTCTAGAGTGACATCAGATTTATGACCTAATTTCTAGAAAAATAGTGATCCTTTTTGTCTTTCAGTGGAATCGGCTGCCATGGAGACAAAGGGGAAGTCATGTTTTGCGTCATTAGAGGCATTCGTGCTTGATGGCAGCGAAATCTTATAAACTTTAAAGTAGTTTATTTAACTAAATTATTTGTGCTTATCAAATCGAAAAAAAAACAGTTACATGTTCTTTCAAACTACCGTCAAAAGGGTAGGGTTACCTTCCAAAAACGTGAAAATAGTTATGCTTATCATCATCATACTTGTTTACGGCGGATAGAACCTTCGATCGAATATATTCGTTCGAATATATTCGATTTTGGCCCACTCGATTTTGCTGGCGTAAACAGGAATGCAAAACGGTTTTCGATCGTAAAAGCATTCGAATGCAATCCAGAATAGAGGTGTATATTGCTGTGTGCGTTTGAAATGCAAATATCAAATGCGGGAACACCAAATGCGGTAAGATTTTTCATAAGCAATGCGATGCCAAGGATTGATTTTTCTTGCTAGGGTGGCGGTGATTTATATAATCGTTGCTAGGTGTCCTTTGATTGTTTTGTGTTACCGCATTTGAAGGACGTTTAGTCAAAATTTGCATCTCAAATGCAAACAGCAATATTTCTACCATTTCTACCGATTCAAAAAGTTTCATTTCAATGATGATTTGCTGTTAACTAGATAAGAATGAATTTCCATACAGGCATATAAAGATATCAAAGTGTGCTTTGCTAGCACCGTATGCTTGCTGTGTTTTAAAAACGATTCCAGGGTACGGAAAATTTTGAAACTTCAGATTCTGGCTCAAATTTTAACGTGGAATTAGGATATGTTAAAACCTGACATTTTTATAACGCCATCGAAAATTTCGTTTATATATGGCAGATTGATTTTTTTTTTTATAATTTGAACCATTCTAATCGACATACTAAAGAATTTATTATTTTTGACAGGTAAGACATAAATATTAGTTGAATATGGAGCAAAAGGCTAAGCAATTTGTTGTAGTCAGAACGTCTGCCAAACGTATCCCATGGCGCAACACCTATGAGAGGTCGTAGAGTTCTCTGCACCTTTCTTAAGTATAGGTGTTCAATTTATCATTCCTTCCCATTCCTCAGCATTCGTAAGGACGTGGCCATGACAGCTCTCAACTGTTGGATGATGCGTCAATCTTGTCTAAGAGTCAAGGTAAGTCCTAAATCTTTGACTTTGGTAACGGACGGGGAGGAGGCAACCCTCATACAACGGTTTAGTACTGTACAACCAACGAATTTGTGCGAATTGCATAATGCTAATACTAAAAGGTAAGCAATTTGTTGTGTAACTTTGGCCGAAGCTTGTCAAATCTACCACTTTAGCAACGTAATGTTAGTTTTACATCTTCTCATAAGTACTATTTTATTCATTCATTCATTTATTCAAGTTTTGTAAAAGGTATTGGAGCTTTTTGAATACAGTGGGATTCCGATTTTGGTATGCCCCATATTTGGCACTCCCCGATTTATGCAACAAAATGGATCCGTTTTTATCAACATATATGAATACGACCAACTTTTTTTTGTAAATATCATAGTGTCTTTTGTTTTAGTCATTTGTAGCGAGTCGTGAAGTTAACGCTTACTGCATTCTAGAGCTCAATCTTCGTAGAAATTTCCCCAAATTGTACTGCGCATTCGAGATGTTCATGTGTTCACAACGCTTCATAAAGCCATTAATCTTCATAAGTACCTCAACAAGAGTTCCAACATCTTTTCTCGAGCATTTACGCTGTTTGCCCAGCTCACTAGAGTCTGCCGGTAAGTTTTAACTTTAATAAAACATTTTTTCCTAAAGTTAGGAACAGCTCGTTTGAACAAAGCACAAAGCAGTCTATGACTCACACAGAGTTTCAATCATAAATTTAGTCTCGCTATTCTTATTATTGTGGAATTACATGCATTGCGTATGTAACTTTATGAGAAATGTTAAGTTGTTTCATGTCATTCACATAAGTTTTAAAAGTTTCAATATATAATCAATAACTTTGACAATAGCTAAAGAACTGGATGACCAACCAGCTAATTCTATGCGACCGGTTTATAACGCCACCATGTTAAATGCGAGCAAAGTTTGAACTACACTTTGTTCTCAATAAGATCATTAAATATTCAGATCAATCATTGCGATGAAGATGATTGTTGGCCACATAATATAATCAAAATGTTATTTACGAAATCCTGGTGATCTGGGTATAGGAGTTTTCTAACTGGATTCAGGTGCCTCTGCACGGTATCGTATATTATTATACTGGGCTTTTGTGAGTTTTCAGCTGATTATTGAGGATACTGCGCGGAAGCTGGGTATTCCCTGGGAGGGAGAAACCAATACAATATTTCTGTACGTCATAGTGAGCCGGGATTCCGCTGTCACGAACTGTCACTGTGAGCCCAGAACTCAAACATTGGACTAACATGGAAAAAGCGCGTAACTGATTAAAACACATTTTCGCATTTCATCAAAAGTGACAAAAATTGAATGAAAATCAATTCATGCACATAATGCATGTAATGTCACGTGAGCACCTTTCATCTGATTGAATATAAAGTATTGAAAAACGCATGGTTTTACTTTTTCCAATGAAAATTAATATTTGGTGCATAGAAAACTGTGGCCCTTTTTCCATGTTTGTCAGGAAAGATCGAAAGTACACAACAAAAGAAAACTAGCGATTTTCCCCAAGCCTGCCTTGATTGTTGTTGGCAAGCTGGACTTATCTTGCAGTTCAAACAAACATTGTTCTATATTTCGTGTGTAGTATCGGTGCCTCCCTCCCAGGGTATTCCTATAGGGTATTATGGATTTTTGCGAGATCCTGAGAGTGTACAATTAATTATTGGTTATGCTGCGCGAAATTTGGCGATTCCTGGTCAACTCCTAAGATTTCAAAGGCGTCCTGTAAATTTCTAGAGGAATACTGTAGATTTCTCATTGTATGTTGAGTGTTTCTGGCAGAATCTTGAGAATTCTGAATAAGTGTCCAGCTGAATTCAGAAATTGTTAGCGGTAGTCTGGCAAGTGCTGTAAGACTTTAAGAATTTCCATCGGAGACTTGAGAACTTTCAGCAATATATTGCAGCGGATTTTAAAAACTCCAAGTGATATCCTCAAAATTCCTCGAGAGCTTTTGGGCAGATGTCAATTCTCATTTTAATCCAAAGCAAAATCTTGAGAACTTATTGACAAGATCCTTGTAAGTTACTTTAGAGCTCTAGTGGGCTTTTGTGGACTCCTTACAAACACCTGAAGATTTTTATCGGGCTCTTTGAGTTTTATAGCGGGATCCAGTGAATTTCCGTTGAATTTATGTAGTTGACATAAGATTAACTTCTTACATACAAATAAAATCGATTCAAATTGAATTGATAGGAACTTTGTTTATGTGTTGTACAAAATTACGGGCTACAGTCATTAATACGGCTTGCGACATGTTTTTTTTTCTATCTTTATTAACGAGATTTTTAGCCCTGGGCTAGTTCATCTCGGGACCAACGGCTTTACTTCCCTTCCGAAGGAAGTCGTCACTCTAACTTGTTTGTCAATGACTATCTTGGGGATGGGATTCGATCCCAGGTCCTCGGCGTGAGAGGCGTGTGTTCTAACTACTACACCAGGTCCGTCCCCTTGCGACATGTTGAGTACCACGGTTCTATACCAAAATTTATTCTTGATTTAGGGTTGGGAGACTTTATTTTGGGTGTAGTCACAATTTTTAGGTTGTCATAGGGCGAAATTCTAACAAAAATGCTGTTTTTCATATGTTTTTGGATCTCAACTTTTTCGAACAACTATCGTTTAGGCATCGATTTCTTAGTCTTGAACGCGCGTTTGAGCAAGATATCTCCACGGGGAGTGGCGGGGAGCGATTTGTACGGTATAAAGAAGCTCTTCTTCAAATATTTGAAGTACCTACGACAATAAGTAATAATTAAATAAGGTTAACGGCACTTGAATATAAATTTGCATCTGAAGATGTTGAATCTATATGAGAATAAATTATTGACGAGAAAAAATATGCTGAAACCAAAATTTGCACGGGTTTTGGTGAAAATTGATTAGTTGAGTTTTAGAGCAAAAAATTAGGTTTTTGGACATGTGCAGCTATATAATGTCTGAACATGTAGAAAAACATGTTTATTTTTAACTTCTCGTACGTATTCTCAATTATCTGACATAGTAGATGATTGTTTGACTATGTTTTTCAACTAGAAACTAAGTTTAGAAATGGGGTTTTTGCCAGTTATTTGAAAATCTGGACCAATGTGCCCCGTAGACTTCTAGTTCAGCATAGAATGTGCCGATCAACCCCCACATGCCCTACTTCCGGCCGGCCGCATCGATACACCACACTTTACACCCACACCACACTCAGTAAGTTAAATAAAAAAATAAAAGAAATTAAGTGCGTGTTACTTGAACCCTTGACGAGCTTAAGCCGACCCTAAGATCCAGGTCCCTCCGACCGGCCGGGTAACAGAGAAATCTTCCGTTTTTGCAAGTATGAAGAAAAAATATCCAAACTTTTTTGCAATCTACTACAGATGACACGCAGCGCAGGCGAAAAGGCGACTGTAACGTATTTTTAGCACTATGGGGCCAGCGCAGACAGATGTTCAAGTTAGAATCAGTAACTTGTGTAAAAAACATGGCCGTCACAAATCTCCAAGTGGCAATAAACTAACAGAATGGTTTATTTTAAGTACATTTACTCAGATCAGGTGAAATATTTACAATCCTTTGATGTTTATACAAATTACCCACTAAAATCAAACCTCATTTAAGAACTCCTCAAGACGATTTATTTTTTTTGAACAAACCCACAAACATATTCACTTACCATGCCTCTGATTTTCCAGTTTTTGTCGAAACATAAGTACATATTGGTTTCGTTGCGACGTATGGCTACTCCTATAGTAAAATTGCTTTGCTTTAATAGAAACGGCTCTATGACATAAGTTTCTGAAATAAAAAGAGAGAAAGAGAGGAAATTTATGAAAAGTCTGAAAATTACAATCCGAAAGAATATCATATGCTCTGCAGTTGCAGTGGGAATGTCTGTCTCCTTCGTCACTGACACTCTTTGCCCCAGCTCATTAAGTTGTCTAAAATAATAAATCCTAGAACTAATCACCCTAGAGTTCTCGTAAATCTGTAGCATTAAGCTCAAATGCCCAGTTCAGTCGGTTCAATGCAAAACCTATGCACCAGTCGTTTGTACATTTTACGATTTCCATGTTTCCATAATGCCAAAAGGTTTTCCAAACGCGGCGATCGAAGGAAGCCGCAAAGCCCCGTCAGAGGGCGATGATTGGTGGTAATAAAGCCTAATACGCAATCGCACGTGATTGTTTCATAAAAGCGCACATTTGAAGCCCGTAGTAGAGTTGGTGATTTGGTGAAATACCTGCTGCACACATAAAACAAAACAAACAAACACAAAAACGTTGAAACCCCCATCGCCAATAGGTTGCCTTTTGAGGTTATTTATAGTTATTTATTGTTGTTTGCCAATGCCATAAACCACGCCTTTCGAGGGGACAACCGCGCGATCGCGCCCGAAGAGCGTAGCCAAGCCTGCTGCGATGCGTCTTCCGCCTTCGCCTCGGTTTGCATCCACATGCAGGGAGGTAATTTGGTCGCAGTGTGCATTGATAAGTGCGAGCTCTAATAGGCGCTGCTGCCAAAGTGAGCGAGGGGTTCCCACCTTTCGAGAGCTGTGGACAATACAAGCGCCGCAGGTATAAGGTTTGTTTGGAGAAAGATTACCCGGACTGTTCTAGCTGAGAAAGTGGCGAGACATGTTTCACTAAAACGAAAAGATGAACTATTGCTGTCGGAAGGAATGTTTAGAACGGCTTATTTCGCAACACGTGTGGAGCATCAAAGATAACATAATGGTAAAGTTTAACGATGAGCATACCTAATACAGCATGTTCCTGCTTTTAAAGAAAAACCATGCATGATTTGCTCTAAATAATATTATGTGCAGTATTAGAATGGGTAGAGTTAATAGCTGTAACATATTTTTTTTTTATTTTACAGTGCAATACAATGATGGCTTGGTTTGAAACGTCTCTTCTCTAGATCTCCTTGTTCTCCTATAAGAACGTGTGATTTATACGTATTTCGCAGAGGACTTTCCTTCTGCAAACATGGAGCGTCTCCGAAACAGCGTCTGTTCGTCGTGTTAGGGGCGGCTGATCATCGTCCGAGTGGCCATTCGAACATTTAGGGAGAATGGTCCTCCGGAAATCTATGGGGTTGGTGTCAGGCTCTGCAAGCCAACCATAAAAATACTTCAGCACAGAAACGTACAACGGAACAGAATAATCGGCAATAACACCACTGCGACGAAAGTGGCCTAGCGATTGGAAACTCGGTATGTGGAATTGCAAATCTCTCAACTTCATCGGAAGTACACGCATACTCTCCGATGTACTGATGGTTCGCGATTTCCGAATCGTAGCGCTGCAAGAGGTGTGCTGGACAGGAGCAATGGTACAAACGTTTTATACCACTACCAGGGCTGTGGGAACACATGTGAGCTGGGAACAGCTTTTGAAGTGATGGGTAATATGCAAAGGCGCGTGATGCAGACGCCCGCTTTGGTACAATCTAGTGCAACTGAAACAACCAGGTGTCGCCAATGCGTATGGGCAGCATCTTAAGGCAGCGTTGCCGGATGGGAGCAAGCTCGATTGAGTCCCTCTTGAGGACGGCTAGAGGACAGTCAAAGCAGCCATTAATGACGCTGCCCAAAGCATTGCTGAATTCGTGGGACGAAATTAAAAAAAAAAACGATTGGTTGGACGAGGAGTGCCAGGAGGTTTTGGAGGAGAAGAATGCAGTTCAGGCTGCAATGCTATTCCTGGACGAAAAGCGCCGCCTGAAAGAAGTGTAATGTCAAGAGATGAAGTTTCTGTACCGTACTAAAGAAACGCGGAAGTTCTATCAGAAGCTTAACGTATCCCGCAAAAGCTTCATGCCGTGAACTGAAATGTGCAGGGATAAGGATGGGAGCACCTTGACGGGCGGATGCGAGGTGATCGAAAGATGAAAGCAGCACTATGATGAACAACTGAATGGCACAGAGAATAGGCGGTCAGGACAGCGAAGGTTATTGCTACGTCAGCGGACTGTAGAAACCAACCAGTTCCCACGATGGGAGAAGTTAAAGATGCAAAAGAACAACAAGGCCGAATGGTTTCGAAGCCGAACTCATCAAGATGAGCCCGGAGAGGTTGGCCGCTTGTCTGCATCGGCTGATAGTCAGAATCTGGGAACAGCTGCCGGAGAAGTGGAAGCAAGGCGTTATATGCCCTATCTACAAAAAGGGCGACATACTGGAATGTGAAAACTATCGTGCAATCACTATCCTAAACGCCACCTACAATGTGCTATTCCAGATTATCTTTCGTCGTCTATCATCTATAGCAAACGAGTTCATAGGAAGTTATCAAGCAGATTTTATTGACTGCCGCTCGACAACGGACCAGATCTTTTCGCACCAGTTCTACATCGATTTCTATGCGGCATACGACAGTATTGATCATGTAGAGCTATGGAAAATCATGGACGAGAACAGCTTCCCTGGGAAGCTCACAAGATTGATTAGAGCAACGATAGGCGGTGTGCAAAACTGCGTGAAGATCTCGGGCGAACTCTTTAGTTCGTTCGAGTGTCGCCGGGGACTACGACAGGGCGTTGGACTTTTGTGCCTGCTGTTCAATATTGCGCTTGAAGACTAGGCTCATTGTTTGAAGGCAATTTGATACAGAAAGCGAACAAAGTTTTGGAATTCTGGTGAAGGTGGTTCAACACCTGCTTCAATCTTGAAAGCCTCTCATTACAGTTGAGTTATTAATTCATACGACGATGCGGAAAAGTAGGCATTTGCGTGATGAAAATATCTTACTACGATGAATAGCAAAACATATATTTTAAAGGTGTAAATGGCTGACGAGTTGACCTAAAAGGACAGTTCACTGAGGACAACCATTCTCCAGGCGGGAGAATAATTAAAATGTGAATCTCACAGGAAATGATATAATTTCCGCTTAGTGTACGGGAGTGATTGTCATCATTGCCTATCAAAGCCCGGACGACATGCCAGGTGAGATCCGTCATTCATTCGCACCGGCAGTTGATTGGATTGAGCAAGTGAGTGAAGGTACTGACCGAAGTGTAACGCAATCAGTCGTGCGCGCGCTCTGCGGAAGCCGAGATCCCTGTCTTAATGATGATGTTCGATATACAAATTAATTATGTTGAAATTGATATTGCTGATTTTAATCTGCGTTTCGAAATTGCTGAGAAATGTAGTAAATTATATTCCAATTAAAATAACTGAGAGAGTCGAGCGGGAGATTGTACGCGTGTGCTTAAGTCAACGCAACAGGCAATGGCAAGCGCCTCAAGAGGAGCCGCAGACGGGGACACGTGCCATTAAAAGATATGCAATCAAATGATGCTTTAAATTGAGTATTGATAATCTCTTCCCATATATGCGGCTGTTGCGGATTGAATACATTAAGAAGCCGGGAAAGAATAGGAGAAGGCAAAGATACGAAAAAAGACGGAGCTGTCGCAAGTCGTTGCCGCCGACTGCCGCATCAGCTGCCTTGAGAGCGGAACGTCTTCTTGGGAGCCTTTTAACGATTTACTGTGATATTCATATTAAATTTGAATGTCGTAAACCTTACGAAACATTATCAGCAAGTCGTATTATGATGTAGTTGGGGCATTCCCAACTGAAATAGAGCTTAGTGTTCCGATGGGCATTTCCACAGCTTGCTAAGAGCTTTTTTCGCCAATGACACGATTTTGGCTTCCATACACTATGTGGCAGGTGCGATTTCTGTGATGATATATTTTCTCTGAAAATCAATGCCTACTAATTTATGATCAATTGAAATTTCATGCTCCAGGCTTACTTTGATGTCGAAATATGTTCGCTGTCAATGTTGATCTTGACTCGAGTTTTACACGCAGGGGCTTGTCTGTCCACGATGTACAATTCTCTATAAAACATTAAATTTGTACGAATTGACCACATTGCTATCTCAACATGCCAGCCACACAATCCTCTTCAACCATCGCTCCATCCGTATGACAAGTAGGAATGAAGTTTTTTATATTGGCTTCACCTATTGTTTGACATATTCTCCATATAATCTGGCCTAACAGCATTATGAGCCTGAGCAGCTACAAATGATAATCTGCAAATTGATGCTAATTGTTTAATTTATTGGAAATTTTAATGGATGTTTGATTTTATCTGCCTCACGCGGAACGGTAAGCTGGCTGGATGCGGTTTTGCACGCTAGGCCACGTTTTTGCTGTTTTATTCTCCATGCTGGTTGGATGGACGACGACGACAACGATCCGTCCTCTCTCGTCTGGGATTTGTGCAGCAGTTCTGGGATTTTGATGCGGTGCGCGAGATGTGGTCAAGATTGTTATCTCTGTTTTTCCTCCCGCTGAGTTTTCCCAACCGGCATATCCTGTATCGATGGTGCAGCAGACGTCCGATGGGCCGTTGTCGTTGTCGTCATTTTGCCGGCCGCTGCAACGGAACGTCGATAGTCTATATAATCATAGTGCACCGGGAAGAATGAGCGGGAAGGCATACCAAGATTGGATGGGTGCATTCCTCCAGTCGTGAGACCTCTTTTGAGGCTGTGTATGATAAATTCAACATTATGGTATCTCTAAAATTTGTGGAATGCAAAGCAATAAACCGAACACTGTGGAACAGGTTCATTTGAACTGAATTTAGTCAACGGAACGGTTTCTTCTTTATTGATTTCCAATACAAAATGAAAGGAGCAATTAATAGTGGGAAATTTGAACCTTTTATGAATCATAAGGATCAATTGCTTAGTACCGATAGAATATGGAGAGGATATTTCTAAATAAATCAAATTTATTTTTCAGTGTTGCCTCAATCGAAAGTTTCCTTTGTCATCTTGAGCATTTGCTCTACTATTCATTGAAAGCTACTATATTAAACATAAATTTAGACAAAAACAAAATTTAAATCCTTAAGGCTCTCTCAGCCTTCTATTTCCAGCAACCAGGGATAAATGAATCTTGTCCAACTGAGTATGGACCCTTAGTAAGGAACGCCATAGGGATGGTACACAAATTATGTCACGCTAAATTTCAACTTTTTCGACCCCCTCCCCCCCTTTATCACACTTTTTGTATGAGTCCTCCGGCTAAGGCTTGTCACGCTTGGCTCAACCCCCTCCCCCCTTTGGAGCGTGACGTCATTTGTGCATGACCCCATATTATTTCGTACCATAAGTGTCTATTAAAATCCTTGGATTTCAAACTTGATATTTAATCATTTATTCTTAGCTTGATAATTATTGTTCCAGAGAGGGAAAGGTAAACTTCTACGAGATGACTTGATTGTATTCGAATAATTCTTGTATTATCTATGATATTTTCATAGATTCTTAGCAAATCTTACAAGAAACTCTTCAGTAACCAAGTATTCAATTAGAAACTAATATTTAATTACAAATTCACAAAAATCTGCAAAGAATGCATCAATACTTATTTCAGCACGATCTCTCAAGATCAAACTGAACATTTCTTTGAAGAATCGCTTAGGATCTTACAAGGGTTACGCCAAGGTTGTTACCAAGAAATCGTCGAGGATCTCATTAGAATTTTACAAGGTTGTTGAGATACACGAAGGTTCTCCCACCAGCTAACTTGATACTTGATGGGCACAATTCACTACACACAATCTTCATTAGAGCCAGTACCCAATCATGCTAAGACCTCCTCTACTGCAAACAGTCACCGTGTGCGTAGCCTGCTTCATGCCTGTCATGAAGTCTACATGGACTTGCCTGGTCTATCAATATAATTGTAAGACTGACATTATCTAGCTCTTGACATACTTATTACAACCCATGATTCGTACTACCCGGTAGATATCAATTTATTTATTTTTTACCATCGAGTAATGTTCTCAGCACCTTACACTCAAAAACCTAAAACGCTTTCCGATTGACCTCCAACGTCTAGAGCAATCGAAGTCTTAGTGGTTTCAACTTGATGAAGATAATTCTACATATTTTGTAAGCCCTGTAGCCAGTTAGCAGCCAGTTCTCCAGTATAGAATTTAATGTAGGCTAAAATATTAACGTCCCATAAAAAAATATAAAATTTCCATAAAAAATGCAAAATTTGCCAGTAAAGTAACAAGGGTAAAATCAACATAAAAGTTAAAAATTTACATAAAAAAATAAAGAAGTACATAGAAAAAACAAAATTTTCCATAAATAAAAAAATTTTGAGCAATAAATAGATTCAAAAATGCAGTAGAATCGACAATAATCTCACTAAAAAATATCGAATTTTACATTTAAAAACCTCAAAATGTCCCTATTTTCTTTACAAAAAGCAAGAAATAATTATAAATTTTCCACAAAAAAAGCCAAAATTTGCAATAAATAAATAATAATTCGCCCACAATAAATTAAAAATTTCCATTCAAAAAATCAAAAAGAGCAATAGAAGTAAATGCAAAGTTTCATTAAACAAACCCAACCGAGCAATTGCATTTTAGAGTTCGATAATTAATTACGTAAGAATTTAGGGGAGGGGAGAGTGGGGAGATTGGCCGGGTTTGAAAAAATATTTCTTGCAATATAGAAAAAAATAATGTTTCATACAAAAAATCATACATGGGGGGGAGGCGAGGTTTCGAAAAATCACAAAAAAAGGTTTTTTAATACACCCCTTCGTTAGGGGCTACAATTTTAATTATTTCGGCAAAGTTTATAAATTATCGAACTCTAAAATGCAATTACTACATCTACATACGACGACTAATTAGCTCCAATTGTGAAAACAATGCTTCAGATTGACTGAAAATTTATGAAATCCATTACACACATTATTACTCATTATTGGAAAATTACGTTATTTTTATGGAAAGTTTTACTTAAATATTGGAATTTTCTAAAACATTTTCATGTATTGATTGTCATTTTGAATTGCTCAGTTGGGTTTGTTTATTGCAAATTTGCATTTATTGCTATTGCCTTTTTTGATTTTTTGAATGGAAATTTTTGATTTATTGTGGGCGAATTATTATTTATTTATTGCAAATTTTGGCTTTTTTTGTGGAAAATTTATAATTATTTCTTGCTTTTTGTGAAAAAATAGGGACATTTTGAGGTTTTTATATGTAAAATTCGATATTTTTTAGTGAGATTATTGTCAATTCTACTGCATTTTTGAATCTATTTATTGCTCAAATTTTTTTTATATATGGAAAATTTTGTTTTTTCTATGCACTTTTTAATATTTTTATGTAAATTTTTAACTTTTCTGTTGATTTTACCCTTGTTTCTTTACTGGCAAATTTTGCATTTTTTATGGAAATTTTATATTTTTTATGGAACGATTAATTGTCTGCCATTTAATGTAGCTGCAAACTTGTGTGCTTGTGAAAATCGGCCGGTAGCTGTATAGTTACAATGTAGTCTGTTAGCATGTTACCTCCACGATCATTGCACATGACGGAAGACGGCGCTGTTTCTTTCCGCACGTCATTGGCAGTTTCGTACAATTTTCACATATCACTCTGTTCCTTTCTGTTTTACCCTGCAATGACATCATCTACCTTCCTTCTGATCGAGCTCGTTAACGCGCACTGTCACAAGGTCTCATTCATTTCAGAAAACGTAGCCCTTTGTGATGAAGTAGTGATCGTGGGCGACTTTAATCTGTCGAACATTATTTGGAAACAAACACATAGTGGATTCTGCTGTCCCGATCATGAAGCTTCTTCGTTTCATACCGGAACCATGAGGCGACTCGATGGCTACAGCAACTCGAGTTTGTTTCAAATCGCTCACTAAATAGTGAAACTCGTTCTTCATCATCCTTCCCTTCTGGTCATGTTCGAAAAAAAAGACGCACCATGATTACGTCGTTGCTCCAACCGCTGTATTGTACGACTTCCGAAGAGCAGATCAACGTGGAATCGAAGAAGTGCTTTCACAGTTGAACTAGGAGCATATTGTGCAGCATTTGTGGGCTTCATGGCCGTGCGGTTAGTGTCGTCAGGCAATGAGCGCATTGTGTCATGGGGTGTGGGTTCGATTTCCGCTGCAGCCATTGAAACTTTTCGTCAGGAATGTTTCACGGCTGTACCATTGGAGCATGCTTGTCCGTTGTCCAGTGTTAAGTTACAGTCTGTGCAGCTAAATGGCTGAAGACGGTGTCCGTGTCTTTTTATTCTGGACGCTGAAGATGTAAATATCGCTTCACAAACTCTATCACATGCCTTGGCTTATGTTATCTACAGGCACGTTATGAAGAAGACAATCCGGGAAAGTTCTCGTATTCCATGGATGTCAAGAGAACTGCGGTCATTAAAAATTGCCAAAAAAATACGCTTTCAAGAAATTTGTACTACGCACGCTTCCACTAAAACAACACTGCGTGAGGCGCAGGAGTACAAGCGCCTTAGTCAATTTATCTACCAGAGAGGAATCTAACGCAGGGGGGTGAAATGAGCCAATAATTAGCTACCCATCATTGATTCAACATGGCGTCCAGTGTATTTGTTTTGATTCTTTTGGGACAGGCAAAACATATGATTTTTTGGATAGGAGACATCAATGATACCTAACTGATGCATAAAACATTCAACAAAATGTTGAAACGAGGAAGAGCGTTATTAAATACGACGATTCAACGTAATATATTTAATAGCGTTAGCGTAGTTTACGACGATTCAACGTAATATATTTAATTGCCAGAAACTAGCACTAGCAGCACATGAGCCGTATACTCGACAATCAGGAGCAAGTTAGGGCAAACCGACCAGAAAGTGGGTACCAAAACGCAAAGTACCAAAAACGATGTGAGGCAGAGCAGAAAATGTATGCAGGATGACAGTCGGGTCAGTCCTCTGATCTAACGCAAAATCAAAACGCATCCGAAGTTGTTCTGGAATTACGTCCAGTGCTGGGAATGGTAATAGTAGTAGGCTTGAGTTTTTGCAAAAATCACGTGGCTCTTCTAATACAGTAGTTCAAAATAGTGAATCTCATCAAGTAGTCTATGTTGGGTACATGAATTTTCTAAATCATTAGTATCATTGAAGGCTGGAAATGCAGCGGGAAATAGAACATTTTTCTACAGTAGTTTTGAGTCGCCTTTAGCAACGGGTGTTCTGATGATCAAATCTCGCTTGCTGCAAAGAATGTTTCGCTATCGAGTCAGACGCTCGGTATTGTGAAAATGACCGATGATACGATATCTCAAGCCGCTTTGCGACTTAGGACCACATTTAATCCGGGACCCGACGGAGTTCCGGCAGCCTTTCTCAAAAATCATATAGCAGTGCTTCTCCCTGCATTACGTCGTGTTTTCCAGCTCTCTATTTTGAGCGGGACATTTCCGACTTACTGGTAATGTTCTCAAATGCTTCCAGTTTACAAGAAGGGAAATAAACGCGATATCAACAATTACCGTGGCATCACCTCACTTAGCGCTGTTCCGGTATTGCTCAAGCTAATTGTGATGGAACCGATGATGTCACACTGCAAACAACTTCTAAGCGTTGGCCAGCATGGGTTCACCGAAGGTCGTTCTACAACAACCAACCTGCTATTTTTGACATCATTTATCACCGACACCATGGCTGAGCGGCTCCAGATTGATGTAAACTACACCAACCTCTCTGCTGTTTTCGACAACATGAACCATGCCATCGCTATTGCAAAACTCTACAGGTTTGGTATTGGCGGTAACCTCCTTAACTGGTTCCGCTCATATCTCACCGATCAACAACTCGTGGTTACTATAGGAGATTGTCAATCAACCAGTTTTTGTGTGTCATCCGAAATCCCACAGGGCAGTCATCTTGGACCTCTTGTATTTTTGCTCTATTTTGATGATGTGAATACGCTAGTTAAAAGCTCACGTTTAATCTTATGTAGATTACCTTGAGATCTAACTGAAAATTCGATCTGCAACGACTGTTCATTTCTTCAGACTTGATGCTTTGGCTAGTTGGTGTACGTTAAATCGGATGGTGATCAACCCGGCAAAATGTTCCATCCTAACATTCATGCAAAAGAAACAGCCTTCAATTATGAATTCCTTGGAACGACTCTCAAACTTGTAAACCACGTGAAAGCTTCCAGAGCACTCGGTATTATGTACAGAATCGCCAAAAACTTTTCGGATGTGTATTGCCTGAAGTCGCTATATTGCTCGATCAAGAGATCTACGCTAGAGTATTGCTCTACCGTTTACAGTCTACGGTATAACAACGGGGTAGACCGAATAGAGTCAATCCAACGCCGTTTTCTTCGCTTTGCTTTACGTAGTCTGCCTTGAGTAGAGCCGTATCGACTTCCAAGCCGTTGTCAACTATTCAACCTCGAACCTCGATTTGCGAGTTCGTAGGAATGTCGGTAGAGGCTTGGTAATTACCGATGTAATACTAGGCAGGATCAAATGTAAAGTGAATACTCGAGATTGTTAACCTGAATGCCCGTCCTCGACTCCTGTGAAACAATGGAATGTTAAGATTTCCTCAACGCCATACTAATTATGGATCGGACAACGCTCTTAGTGGATTGCAGCTTGGTTAAACACGCATGTGGCTTGTGAATTTGACTTCCATCTGTCCCGCAATGTCCTTCGACGAAAATTTTCTGTTGTGTACGCTGACGAAGATGCCTGATTTATCCTGTTTTTTTTTAATTTCCAACCTTTTTGGGGCAATATTATGCCTGTTGATGTAGGGGAAGGGGTGGTAAAATTAACACCTTAAGGATATCATCTTGTTTCTGATAGAAAAATGAGGAATATGTATGGTTTTATCGCACAAGATCAAAAACAGGGATGTTAGCTAAAGCAGGAACATGAATCCAGACCAAAATAGCTAAATTTTAACATATTTTTATCGCTAGCAAAAAACAATTGAAATGTTAATTTTACCTGCACTATGTGGGTAAAATGAACAGCTGTTGGTGGTAAAATGAACATCATGCAAAAAACGTGAGCAAAACTAATATTTTTAACAATTTTCGCTGCATTCCCGAAAATATATCTATAAATAATTGTAACCCATTCTAAAAAAAAAATGTAAAACTTTCAGATTTGACATCACATCACAACGATATTCACATCACTGAAAAACCTCAAGACCTCCGCGCCAATAGTTACGTCCGCTCCAATTTTCAAACGTGGTTTTCTAAAATCTTAGTTTTCGTTGATATTTTCACTTCAATTGACCTCCGTATCAATCCGAACACTCGGATTTATGCTCTAAATCGTCCGTGCGTGATAAAAAATCATTGAAATTTAATTTTTCTCGGTAAAAGGCACGGTGTTCATTTTGCAACCCCTGTTCATTTTACCACCACTTCCCCTATATATCCAACAAACAATCATCCTTATACTGATTGTTTTTTTTTTCTGAAGTGAGTTCTTGATTCGTCTGCTCTCGCCTCTTTGTGCCACAACACTATTCTGAAAGAACAGAATTCTTTCATAATTAAATTTTTTTCTTTGACTTCGCTGAGTATATGCTGATATTGACGCCGGAAACGCCAAACCCAACTTCACTAGAAGTTTCAGAGCCATCCGTGTAGATGAGCTCGTTGCCATTCAGTTTAGTTTTTATGAGTTCGTTAAAGCGCGGTACGACTGTATGGGGATTCAAGTTTTCTTCAGTTGGTCTGTTCAGTGACCATAAGATTCTAGGTGGAGAAAAATCCCACACTTTGTCTTCGACTTAGTGGACTGTGGGTACCGGAGGAAAGATTTGGTTGGCAACCTGCTGAAGGAGTTTGTTTGCCTCTTTGATGAGGAACACTTTCACGTCATCCCCGGTAATCTTTTCTGAAAACTAACTGCTTTAGAGCACACAGTTATTGCGTAAATGTATCGAAGGGAGCATGTCGGCCACGGCATACGTGAATACCGATGGTATACAAGGAAGGAGCCTAAGGACGCTTCGGATGCAACGGTTGAAGACTAATGATAGTTCGTTGATTACGCTGTCAGAGCTTCTACATAGTAGTTCGGGGCTGTAGAGTAATCTACTGCAAACGATTGCTTATGGGACACGCAATCCCATATCTCGGTTCGTTGTAGTGTGTTTCCTGGTCATGATTCGTAACAGGTTGAGCCTACTTTTGCATTGCTTTTTAATCAGGTTGCAGTAAAACTTAAATTCAGATGCCGGTTTCAATATATTGCAAGTACGCGGATCGTAGCTTCGTAAGGAATATTTACTCCGTCGATGTTATGAGGATGCTTTATAGCGAGATAGTTTCCTGAACACATATGACACAACTGATTCTTGAATGATGATAGTTCAAAACCATTTGATACTGCCTAGGCATGCACATCCTCGATTGCGCTTTGAAGTTTCCCACGGACCTAGGTGGGTTTATGTTCTGCTATCATCCGCAAATACGAAAATGAAGACATCTTTTGACTCCGTTCATTGCGATGAGGAAAAGAGTTACTTCCAGCATGGATTCCAATTTCCTTTGGGAAAATCCGAGAAAGTTTCGGATGAAGGTAAATGTGTTACCCGTAAATGTAAACGCCAATACCCCAGCTGACCAGTGTTCTCAGCATCCCCGGGGTCTAAGTGCGATTGTACGCCTTTGAAAGATCCAGCGTCGCCAGGTACACGTGGAGATGATTCGAGGGCGTCGTCTAAAACTTGACCCAGAGTAGCGAAGTAAGTCCTTATACCACAACCTTGACGAAATGCATAATGCCGGTGGAGGTCGTTATCTCGAATGAATTGAGTTAGTCTTTGGTGACCATACGCTCCATTAATTTACTGCCACAATTTGTCAGGGGAATGGGTCGATATCCACTCGGTTCAGTACGAATTGAATCCTTTTTGGGAACAGAGATGACTAGACTGTGACGCCATGGAGCAGGAAAGGTTCCGTCTATCCAAATTTGATTCTAATTTTTCAGCAAGATCTTTTTGTCGATGGGCGGAACGTAATGAAGAAGTGGATATCCAATTTCGTCAGGTCCCGTCGATAAGTGCTGGATATTGAAACGCATCGGTTTTCCAGCCAAGTTCAAATTTTACTGGCATACGACCCACGAAAATTCACCAAGGACCTGACCAGGAAGCAGAATTCAATCACATCTGCATCTAGGGTTCAACAAGGACTAGGAAATCTGTCAGAAAATCAAGGAACATTGCTAAATGTCAGCCATCGAAAATCCGTTCACATTAGAATCTTAGTATGTAGAAGGTTACATTAGAAATATACTAAGCATTATAGCCCTTTGAAACTGTCCGTCGTATGTAAACTGAATTTGATTATCCCCGAAAGTATATTCCTTAATGTACGCTTACGTCCTTATTGATCTCTTTTGGAGGCGTGTGGGTTTGATTCCCGGTCGGTCCAGGATCTTTTAGTAATGGAATTTTCCTTGACTCCCAGGGAAGTCATAAAGTATCATCGATCTACGAATGCAAAAATGGCAACTTTGGCAAAGAAAACTCCCAGTTAATAACTGTGGAAGTGCTCTCTGAACTGAACATTAAGCAGAGTAAAATGCTTTATTCCATCGAGGACGTAATGCCAAGAAGAAGAAGAAGAAGTTAGCCAAAAATAAATTGATTTAAAAAAGTGCAATAAAGATGGTTAGATCTGACAGGTATGAGTGATTGTCTGTTACTAGCGTTGTATGGAAAACAATTTCAGGACACAATTTGTCATTCCAAATGCTTACCGAACTCGACGAGACTGTAAACTAGTACGGTTCACCAATCACTGCATGAGTAAGTGGATGTTTTTCAGAATTTGTCCCAATGCAGAGTCTGCCCACGTATTTGCCCTCGTTGCATCAGCTTTGGAAAGCTCGTATGGCTCGGGTTTGAGTTTCACATAATTAACCAGAAATCCCGCCGTTTCCAGCATGATGTCTCTCTTCTCGGGCATGCGAGCACGGCATATTTATGAACGTTTCACGTAGTTGTCGTAAAAATCGTACACACATCTCCGATTAGCTTACACACTGGGCCACGAAGGTCCCCTCTCTCTCGTAATCCCACTGAGTCGGTCTTTATAAAAATTAAATTCAATTAAATCGAGAACTGAAATTCATAAATACAACTGAGAATAAATGAAGTGCCGCGCAGGAGGGAGCTTTTAATGCCTTCCAATGTTATTATTACTTGTTGTTATTATCGCATCCTTGTCGACGTCATGTTCGCATTCCATGCTCCATCATCTCATTGCATTTATGAAGACCGGGTAAAAAGCGTCGTCCGCACAAAGCACGTTCACGCCTGAGCTTATGCGCCCAGTCAGTCAACCGCCCAACAATCATTTTTACGGCTTGTTATATGCAACGTAGCAACCCTGGGTGGAAAAGTTGCTCACTTTCACACAGCCCCAATTACTCTCCGCGTGTAAGAAAAGGAGGCGTTGAGCGAATTAATTGATGTCTAAATCTGGACAAAAAATGTTGCAGCTTAAAGGTCAATCAAAGCAACCAATTAAACCGGTTGATTTTTATTGTATGAATGCAAGCCTACTGCGATCCGAGATTGACTTCTCCCGTGGCTCTTCTTCCGTGTTCCTTTAGCTTACAATATTTGTATAAAACCTTGTGGTAAGCAATGAATGAAGAACTACCAAAAGGAAGATACAAATATATCTACGTAGCTATTCTATTTGTACATGTTGGAAGTTAATATCCGCTTTCAAAAAGGGCTTCCTCCTTCCTCTAGCTCTAGAAGGATGATTAGGTGCTGTCGAATTGGAAAAGGATTTTCGAAGGAAATGAACTTTGCTTGCCATGGTTGACAAACTGAGCGTCAGACCTTTGACACGACGTATTATGTAGAATCAATCGTTTGCCCCGGGATTATTTATTCATTGAGGATACGACACAAAAGTGGGAAGTTGTTCGCTTGAGCGTTTAGCCTTCAACCTATTTCACTCCGATGAGCCTGCTGGGGACCTTGGTAGAGCTCAAATTCCGCGATGACTGTTGCAATTTGACTTGTAATTGCAGATAAATGCTTCATCCAGAAGCATGTGCTGTGAATGCAACAATGCACCAACCCGAACCGAAACAGCTCCGTTAGAAGCACACACCACAATACCAATGATCGGCGGCTGTGAAGATGACTTCAGCTTCCTCTTGGCCTTGCATCGTCATCATAGAAATACCGTTGAAGGCTACCCCACACCGCATGGGCGATTGACATAAAAGCCCTCATCCTTTAATTACACTTCTAATCGCATATTCAAGATGAGCATCACATACTCACTACTTGGACTGGCACTTGGGACCGCATGTGCACTAGGGCGGTTCAAATTTCAAAAATGTTTGAAAAATCTATCTTCCATATATTTTGTTACATTCGTTATGGTGTAAATAGAGCTTCACAAAATGTTAAGGCATTTTGGTGAAGGTTTGAAGGTGGATCATAGCCTTTGAAAATATATAAAAATATTTATATGAGAAAATAAAAAAAAATGCTCCATATTTTAACTGATGTTATCACACCAATAAAAATATGGGACTTTTGTCTATTGGTGTAACGAAAGTATTGAAAAACATATCACAAAAAAAAATATAAATTGATAATCTGGCCACATTTTTTTTCTCAGGCTCAAGCGCCATTAGGTATAACAGAGCCGAATGCATTTGTTTTTTGCTTACAAAATCACATTTGCTATTTAACGTTCGATGTTAGTTTTGGGAAATCGTAAAACTCGTGGTTTGGTCGAGGCTAGGGAGTACAATGATTTTCGGGGAAGGATAGGATTTAGAGGATGCTCGTTGACGTTCAGCAGCGTAATGTAGTGTTTCGTGTTGTTGCTGCAGGTCAACTGTAAGGTGGACATGACAACCTGTACAATCAACCGTATTCCGAGAACACAGACAGACATAGGCGGACAGACGAAAACCAAAGGGAGGACGTGGCAACATTGTTGCGATTTTGTCATTGTCCATCGTTTGTTTAGTTTCTAACCTGACCAGAATACCTTTTTTTACATTGAACAATGCGAGATTAATTAGGATTTTATAAGGAAAATCCGGACTTTTTAACTTGAAATGCAATTTCTCAGGATTGACACAAAACACCGTGGGGAGTTAAGTATTTTGACGATGCAAATATTTTATTTTTATAAAAAAAACGCTCATTCGACGAAAAATAGAGTTTTAAAATTAAAAATATGTATAGTTCGCAACACTGTATCAAACAAATATATTTTTTAGGCTTTTTTAACGACTTCTTTCAAAAACGCCGAAGGTTATGTCTTACTATGTCTTTAAAATCCTACCCTGAACCATCCTAATGGTCACATATGCATGTAGCCTCCTTGCAGGCCAGATGAATGAGATGAGTGTAGTAGCGAGTAAAGGGTGAGTAGAAAAATGTGCGAGATGATCTTCTCTTCTCGTTGCGTTGAGTAAGACCACCACCGGGTTCAATGGCCCTTGAAATCTGATAAAAAGCCGCGCGATACGAGTGCTTTGGAAACAACACTTTAACACCATCCACCGTAGCCCTCCTCGGTGAATGCCGCGCGGTGAAGTATTATTACCTACTTTATTATTATGTGCATCGCCATGATTTTTATCACTATGTGTGTTATGAGTTCGATCCGACGCGAGCTGCACATTGATTGTCCCATATTAAGTTTATTTGAATACTTGTCGATAACTAACTGTACAATGGTATCGGAGATCTGAGAATTTATGACGTTCAATGAATGCAAGTTTAAATAATTATTTGATACTAGTTGTCCCGGCATACTTTGTACTGCCCAGTAGGATTTGTAGTAGGCCATGGAAAATCTCTACACAAAATGTCAAATTTGTGTTTCTGGTTTTCCAACTTTCCCGGTAAGTTTTTCGCATATATTATTTCATACAAACATGTCAAAAACCTTGAGGAACGCAACTGCGAAAAAATCTCGAGCCATTTCGTGACATACAAACACAATTCCAGTTTTATTTATATAGATAATTATTCACGATTTGGGTCCATTAGCAGTCGTTTTCCGGTAAAAGTTTTTGTAATAAGTACAACAGTAAAGCCCTGGGAGAGAGAAACCAATACAAAATTTCTGTACGTCACAGTGAGCCGAGATTTTGCTGTCATGAAATGTCACTGTGAGCCCGGATCTCAAACAATGGGCAAACATGATAAAAGCGCGTAATTAGCCAAATATATATTTTGGCATTTCATCAAAAGTAACAAAAATCGAATCAGAATCAATTAATGTACATTCAATAGTAACGTCACGAGAGCACCGTTTATTCTAATTGAATGTAACGTACTGGAATGAGGCTCTTTTCACTGTTTTAAATAAAACTGAAAATTAAACTCATAGAAAACTGTGGCCCTTTTTCAATGTTTGTCCAGAGAGATCGAAGGTACACAACAAATGAAAACTACCGATTTTCACCAAGCCTGCCTTGATTGTCGTTGGCAAACCGGAGTTCTCTTGCAGTTTGGAAAAAAAATGTATCAAATTTTATGTGTAGTATCTGTGCCTCTCTCACAGGTAAAGCCCTTCCCTTCCTTCCTTTCCCTTCATTTACAACGAGGCTTGCTTATCGGTTTAGAAATTTTACGCCAAAAAGCAGATTTTCGATATTTTTGAAATATCTATTGTTTTTTTTATACTTTTATACTACGAAGATCTGATATGTGCAACATCATTTTTTGTGGATATTTAAGAAATGTAATCATATTTACGTGTTAAAGAAGCCTCAATCCTTTGGAAATGAAATGAGGCGCATTATCCCGATTTACCCAAATTGTTGTACACGCCATAAGGAATACTCGGACTGTTCAACGATAGGTGAGGTTTTTAGCCGTTCAACATTAGGCGAATTGCCCTATATATTTAGTTCCCATTCATAAACTTGAGATTTGCTTCCGCAATGTCTTGATGACACTTGTTAAAATGAGACTAAAAATAGGCAATGGTCTTATCCACTGGTGTACTAAACTTACTCGGTCGAAGAATTTTGACACTAGAGCGGGTCCAGATCACGTGGCGATCATACGGGAGCGTGCCCCGCTCAAGTGTCACAATTCTCAGACCGAGTGAATTTAGTACATCGGTGGATTAGACCATCCCGCATGGCCTCAGGGTTCAGCTTAACACAAAAAAAAATCAATTCCGAAACAATGATAACAAGAAAACACAGGCCAGAATTGACTTATCCATCGGTGTACTAAATTCACTCGGTCCAATAATTGTGAATTGTGCTTAACACTTTAGTGGAGCACGCTTCAATATGCTCTCCACGCGTTCTGACATCGTTCTAGTAAAACGATTATTGGACCGAGAGAATTTAGTACATCGGTGGATGAGACCATAGTCGACGAAGACCACTTATACGCAAACGAACTTGCAATCTGAAACTTGGGACGCTTACTGCAGGTTATCTTCATTGGAGACATTAGAATTCCCTCTGATGTACTAAAGATCCGCGGGATCGGTATACTACACAGCTAAAAATATGTTGTAAATTTAAGTTTATTTTCATGCACATATTTGGAGCATCAAAATAAACCTAAATTTCAACGACCAATCAATTATTTTTCGATCAAATTCACTTCAAATTTACACGATCATGTAATATTCAGCCATTTCTAGTTGAAAATTGAATGTATATTCATTTAAATTTACATGATGCTGTAACAACACACAAATTTGATTTATTTTTACTGCAAATGGTGTGTCTGTGTGATCATGAAAAGATCTTCGATCTGTGGGTTGGAGCCCACGACCTTCACCTGAATTGCTGCGCGTTTACCGCTACGGCTGTCTGGGTCCCAAGCGCGAAGTATTCAATCAACAACAAAAAACTCAGTTCTGCTTATGGAACCTCTGCGTAACCTACTATAATTTACAATACATATTATCTACATTGAATTGAGTTTAGTATCATCTACCATACACACTAAGCTCTTACGGTGAATTTCACCGTAATCTCAACAGCTAAACAGTTCGGTGAAATAAAACACCATAACTTCGTCGGAATTTAACGGATTACGGTGATTTTTTACCGAATACTGTAAAAATTTACCATTAATTTATTTTACCGAACTGTTCAGCTGTTGAAATTTCACAGGAATCCGTAAAATAAATTAAGTGTGTAGGGAACCAAATTTTTACTCAATACGGTCCTTAAGCCATGTCCTAATTTTAGTACCAAACGCTTTATTTGAGGTCAGAAACACATGTTTACTCCATTTTCAAATGGTTTTCGTTAGTTTAAGTCCAAAAACATTTTTAACATTTTATGTGAGATTTTTTTACACACTTTGGTTTAAACTCAAAATTTGGTTATATTTTGTTTTCCGTGCCCTTCCCGAAATGTCAACCCCAGTGTTACGCGAAGAAATCAGACTACCCAAAAATAAGTTCTTTTTACTTAAATTTGGGTAAACTGGAGACGCACCGACCCAGCGTCGAAGCTCAATAGAATAAGCCAAATTTGGGTTCTTTCGAGTTTACCTAACGTGAAGTTGTTTTAACGATCAACGCTCCGTCATCGTAATCATCGTCATCATCGAAACTTCAAAAGCAGTTTTTATGTTCAAAACTGAAAATTATTCGATGAACATGTGTTCACTGTGTTGCAGTTGGAGAATTGAATACAGTGAACACATTTTCCAGTAAATTTACTTGATTTTGAACGAAAAAACTGCTTTTGAAAATTCCAAAATTGATGACGGATCCTGCCCCCTTAACCCATCACGGACACTTCGAAAGCTAACGCTGGGTAGATTTTTTTGGACTGAGTTGTTTGTTTTGCGCTGTCCAATGGAAACAACCTAATGATAGGTATATATATGTTAACCCAAATTTGGGTTATCCCACGGAAGAGCCGAATTGCGTCAAAAGAAGTCAAAGTTGGGTTGATTTGCGGCTCGGTGCTGTGGCATTTTTGTCGACAAAGTGAATGTCAAACACGATCAAAAGTGTCAAGGTTCATATTTGGAAACATTTTCTAAAATTAAAGTTTTAAAATGTTACAGCTTGAAAAATGCTAAAGTAGTTGCAAGAACATGCTCTTTAGTATTATCAAATAAAAAGAAGAATTCATCAAACATTTAGGACCCAAAAGGCCAAGAATTAGTACTTTCCTCCTATAAAAAACGAACAAATCAAATAAAAGAAAAGTGCACACACCCACTCGTGTATCGAAAAAGCAGCGGCAGGTCAAATCATTGACATAATTCCAATGTGAAGGCCCTCTACGGTTTCAGATCACCCGATATCCATCCCTCTCTCAGTGAAATCTCGCTGACGCATTTAAGCTACCCGGCTACACTCACTCCCGAACGAACATCAGACGCATTGACAGCCGGGACAAGTCCATCCACTAACCTAACCGAACCGACTCGGCACGGCACTCGCTCATTGATATCGTCCGAGCGAGACTAATTGGCTTGATTTGACGCAAGATTTCCAATTCACGCCGACAAACGGACACGTATATGGGCAGACACCTTGCTTCCTTTCAACTCGAGCCTCAGGGTAGCTCAGATCGTAGATCTTGGGAGTTTTTATTGCCCTCCTTAGATCATTCACATAGTGACAGTATCAATGAGTTTGTTTATTGAAGTGTCAATTCGAGCCGGGGATTATGGTTCATTATGAGAAAAATGTAACACATTTGTAGCTGTTGATTTCGGTGAGCGGGAGCATAACCCGATGCGGATTACAATTTGATGACGCTGATCAAGTGATTGCATGGATAGGGAAGAGATTTGAACGCGTAATAATGGCGTAAGTTTGGGAGATGTTCATTAGCAGAAGCGTTAAACGCCGCCTACTACGACTTTCACTTTTGTCTACAGAAAATTTAATTAATTCCAAATCATCGCCTGCTAAGCACGTTTCAATGACCGAATAGGTACGAATGAGACATCTTCGTTTAAGGTTTTGTGCTCATATAACCTCTCATAAGACTCGGGGAGCCGATAGTCCATCACGCACCTCCACTGCATTACTACACCATTATTTTGTTTATTTATGGACAAAGTCGTCGTGTTTATTTGCTCGTTTTTTATTGACTTTAGTTCTCCGATTTGGTGTATGACCGAACTTTTTTTCCTTTGATAAAGTGTGTTTTCCTTTTATTTAGACTGTTTCGTCTCACGAATGACCGTCTAAGCATGTGAAGCCTTGCCCTCTGCAATGGATGTTCATTTTTTGTGGCGATTGTAAACACATTCTAAAGTAGTCGTGGAACAGGTTGTCGCAGTGATTGAACCGACAGAAGCAATCACATCGCACCTGCCCCTCTTCAGCGTCTTCGTACGTTCATATATCGGAGGAGACGTAACTTGAACCGGTGCCCCAGCTTGGTGCCAGACCACTCGAGTTTCTTCTGTGATGGCCAATTCGCTTCTTTATCCGATATCAGCGAAGCTAATTTTATTAATTAATGTCATTTTATGGGATCCGCTACACGGAAAGTTCCATACCCACTGTCGGTACTCTCGTTTAGGTGTATGAATTATTATATCGGCTTTTTAACGGCCAACCGGGAATGCTTGCACAGCGGTAAAAGGATTTCACACGAGTTTACATGAAATAAGAATGCCGACCGAGCGACGCGATCAATGAGCAGTTGGTTAGCAAAAGCGTTGCCGCTACCTTTACAGAAGCGCCCAGCACACGATCCGGTTTGCATCCGTGCCGCGTCATCCGAAGCGTAATCAATTTGGGCTTCGAGTTTTCCCATTAACAACGCTTGATAATGCACGGGACTAAATTTTCAACGGTCGCTTAGTAGGCTAAAACTGTTTTTATATGGCTTACTTCGATCCGTCCGCCTGGGTTAACATTCTCCTCGTCCGCGTAAAGTTTGTTGCGTTTGCTCACTAAATGGAGTCATAACAAACATGATGGAACTCAACTGATAACGACAATTGTAAATTAGATTTTGGCCTAAGAATGTGAGAAAAGAAAGGAATAGCGTATCTCACCGCTGCCAATTATGATATCTTAACAATTAACGTCCACTACGAATGGAGTATGAAGGTTCACAACTATGTAAGTTGTTTTACTGTACGTGACCGTTGGGTAAATATGGGTGGCACTGAACCGTTTGCAGGCCAATGAACAATATTAATTACTATTGGGTAGCAATCCCTTTCACGACGAATGCCTGGATCCGTACAAGTTCAAACCATACTACAAACCTAAAGCTTATAAATGCAAACAAACACACATTTCGTTTCGTCGAAGCTTCCCAAGATTTACGATTCTTGTCGTGGACCCATAACATCGCTTTAGGATAGATATCGATCGGTCCAAAGAACAAATGGTTTTCTGTATTGTTGCGACGCGATCCAGATAGTCAGCGATCTATAAGCAGATCGAATGTTCAGATCGATCTAATTTTGAGCAGCAATGTAAGAAATCATGCTGCAAAATACGCTTATCTGATCGACTCATCTAGTATGCCATGGGTTTCTCCGCACGAATCGAACACGGTGATGGCCTACTGCCTCAGCCGCCTTCTTCGGTTTCTGTCACTCTTGGCTTGAAAGGTTTTCGATGTCAATGTGTGAGAAATTCGAAAGACAAAAAAAAAAAAACATTATTTATCGAACTCAATGACTCAGTGGGGATTGTGGGATGCATGCTCCTTCCCAACCCCCCCCCGTTGCGACGTGACAACGACGGTGTCGCATTAATGCATACATGAGCATTTCTTTTTCGGAAGGGCCAAACCAACATATCTTCCCTGTGTCACAGTATTCCAATTCGGTATGGTGTGTCGTCGTCGCCGCGTTAGCAATCGTGATGGAAATTTATTGACGTAGGTGGAATGATGGATCAAGTAAGGGGTTAAAGCGATTTGTTTTCAATGTGTGACAATTCTAAGCCGAGCCGAAACTAATGCTCGTTTGATTTCACTTTCGATGTGGAAAAATCTTCGTAATCCACAAATTGGTGGAGATCGACCGGAATAGTCGACTTTTCGATATTGATTTCGAGCAGTTTAACAGCAGTCATGGGAATAATTGTTCGGTGTTGGGTCATTAAGCCAAATTTCGTCAGACCGAATGGGTCATTAGGCTGCATGTGTTATTGGAATGAATGGATTAAAAACAAAGAAAGAATCGCCTATAAGAAAAGAAGGAAACATAATTGTTAATTCCTAAAAGTTTCGGCCTAATATTTCATTCGGTCTAACGAACTTTGGCCTAACAAATATGGGCCCAACGAACTTTGGCCTATGTCGGTTATTGGTGGTCAATTACGATCTGCAGATAGACTAGATGGGGACCATCAACGCGTTTTTTCAGGACTAGCTATAGGAGCCGGAGGATGACAGCTCATACTCCTGAACAATCACAATCAAGGAAGTCGATTCTGAAATGCCAACATGGACACCGCACCGAAGAAGCTTGGACTTATCCAATTGAAGGACGATCCATGTATATACTACTGGATCTGAGCAAGAAAGATCTTATTCGTCGCGATCAAGATGGACGTTTGTATTTTCTGGTTCAGACTCAAGTAATTATGGCGGTAATTCCGCATTTTATTATTTTACTAATTTTAGCCATTAAAATTGTTTTGATCATAGATCATTCCAATAAAATAACTGTTTTCCGTACATTTGTTGGCCCTCAACTTTTGAAACAAAAATTATCATTCAGGAAAATTTGGGCAGGTAGAATCTCCTTCCATTGATTCCTTAGTCTTGAGAACGCGTTTGAGCAAGATATCTCTGCTAGGAGTGACAGGGAGTGATTTTTAGGGTGTGAACCGTTTCACCGATCCGTTCAACTTTTAGTTAAAATTTGACAGCTTGATAGTTATTTCCCCTCCGGTTAAAAATAACCCTGCTCTGGAGCATGGTCAACCTTGACAGTTCGAAAGTTAGTTTCTGCTCCCGTGAATTTGAGAATAACTAACCATCAGTCAACTTTTTTCTGAAATAACTACTCGACTGTCAAAGCTCAAATGGGTCGACCGCGAAGTTCTGTTTAACCATTTAAGGGGAAAATAACTACTATCGAAGTGTCAAATTTTAATTAAAAGTTACACGAATCGGTGAAACGGTTCACACCCTTAGAGTATAAAGAAGATCTTCTGTAATTATTCGAAGTTCTTAATGCTAAATTCATTTCAAAGCTTACTACAAAATAGATTGCTTTTCATGTTTACACTAAATCAAATCAGATTTTTCCGAATGTTTTTCTCTTAAATTAAGGGTAGCCACACATCATACGAAAACTCTCAGGTTATCTCATAGAGCACTAAACTGAAAAGCAGGCTCTGTCCCAGTGGAGACATAATGCCAAGAAAAAAAAAGAAGACGCTCAAAAACCTGTAAATTTCATTGACGGTTTTATGTTATAGATTTTACACAAACCATAATATCTTTCAATCAAGAATTAATACATTTTATCAAATACATCCCTGTCAGATTTCTGTTCGACAAAAATAATCCTGTGGTTTCTTGGATTGTTGCAGGTCAAGCCTTTCCTCGCCGTTCGCTGCATCGAAAGCGTTATGAAGCATACTCTTAGTTAAGGCTTACATAATATTACAATATGTCAACCAAGAGATGCAAGAGATACCTCCAAGCAGGACCTGCATCAATGGAGAACATAATTAATATCGTATAATTTTATAATTCAATTTACTAAACACCAAACGATCATAAATCAAAAAAACTGTGTGCCGATACATTGTGTAGGTTAATTGGATGGAAAAGCAAACACCGAAATGTGAATGCCACTGCGCCCATTCGCCATGAGAGATGACTTACGACGGCAGCCTAACTTTGGCTCCAAATATTGAACACAATTTGATGAATGATTAATGACAACATTTCTTTCCTATCGTCTTCGAACGAGAAAATTACCAGATCTCTACGGACGAGTGTGGAACCCGTACCGCTCTGTACGTCAACCCGTTAAGCGTAATGTATTTAAATGTATTCAATATTTTAATATCGCCTGGTATGTCAAAGAGATGGCGCCAAAATAAATAAAAAAGATAAATAAAATTTGCCCCTTCCCGTGTCATCCCGTGCTGCTTTGGGCCCCACACGAGCTCACGAGAATGTGTCAGTCAGCCCCGATGGATGCGCGCACTTTACCCTGTCCACAGACACCTGGTCCAGAGCGTCAGCTTCATCCGACGTCCACTTTGGTCCAAGCAAGCGGTTTGTGCACATGCTTTCCGTTGACTGACCTGCTCGGCTCATCACGCATCACAGCAGGCTTTGAATATTCAATAGCCAACACAAACTATGGACGCTAGATTTGTGTGATGATCGATTCTCATCCTCCTTCACACATGCTCCTTTTCTTCATTTACATCTTTTTCAATAAAATAGGTGATAATGAAATTATTATTACACTATCATCGAACACAAGCAGTGCACTGCTTCCTACGGGTTAGTCCACGACAGGCACAGAACAGGTTGAAATTCCTGGGATACCTACGGACAGCCGAAGCTCATATTTCAAAATATTTATCAATGTTATTATTTACGAACCGGTTCCGGATGAACTCTGAAATCCCTACGTAGTCAGCTTGCCCAGAGGTGAGAAATATTCCTGAGATTGGCAGAGATGGCTACTTTGTTTGCTCAGACAATGTATGGGTTTTTCATAAAGTTTTCTGAACAAACTCTCAGGTTATCCTTTGCCAAACTGTCATAACTCGAATCTGGAACAATTCGAACATGTTCTTTCCAATCATATTTTCATGACAACTGTTTTCTTTTTCTCTTTTTATCAATACATTAAGTAATGATAAGAGAAGTCATGAAACAGATCGTGCTCCTTCTAAGGAAGTTAACCCAGACTCCTACAAAACTCAAGAGTCATGAGGTAATATTAGCGACTATAAAATAAAGCCATGTTGTGGTCAGACTTATTATACCGATTATTTTAGAAAACCACTCATGTTTCTACACAGGACGATCAATTCGTCTATGTTATAGATTCTCTACAATTAAAAGCTGTGAAAATATGAATTCTTACTTTTCAAAAAGCCACTGTTCGGAATATGAGTCATTTTCGGAATTTGAAACCAAACTGTATTACCGTGCCTGCCTCATGACACACGAATGAAAGAAATTGCAACTTTGGCTTAGAAACTAGACATTAAATCGATCTATAGCTTGCCTCTAAATAGGGGGTTTGAAAAAGTTCATGCTAGTCCAAGTTGAAGGTGGTGGAGGTTAATAAAATGTCAACGTGAGATCTAATTAGTCATTTGAGCTTTAAGCAATCAATCAAGCGTTCAACCATATAATTATTCATGAGCTCTGGTATCTGTTCTTCCTTTAAATAGATCTTTTGAAAAATAAACAAAATATATTCAGAATCATTATGTTTGCATAGATTTTTTTTTTGTTTCAATTAGATACCGACGTTTTTTTTTAAATATAAAAATTGGTCTTTTGTTTTCCTGCTACAAGTTTGATTGTTTGCAGATGACTTTTTTTTCAGAAATTACGATTTGTATAAAGGCATTTGGTGGGTATTTTGCGTTACGTTGCGTGGAAACGGGGTGTTTCATAGATTGCAAGTTATAGAGAGTTTGTTGGATAATGTTAGAGCGAAAAGACGCACTTTTCGTAATTAAAGAGTTTTTGTAAGCCAGCATTTCTTTTGATTCGGCGGCCAAACACCATTAGCGTCACGACACCAGCCACGGGCTGAAAATCTCCCTAATAAAGCTAATAAAAATAATAATAATAGATTGCAAACTAAAAACTGGCATGTTAGTCACTTTATCATTTTTTCCAATTGTTCATGAAAACTTTTTTTGATCTAATAGCTATCCAATTGGGAGTCAGAAATGAAAAGTCATGACAATTTTTGAAATGACATTTTATTTTTCAACTGCGTACTACGATCAAAGAAAAATGCCCTTATTGACCATTTCTTGCAAGAAATTTCCCACGCATCGAGGTAGGCTATCAGCGGCTCACTGACACCTAGAGGACTGGCACGGCTGTCATCCTGCATACATTTCGGCTCTTCCTCACATCGTTTTTGGTACTTCGCGTTTTGGTACCCGCTTTCTGGTCGGTTTGCTCTAACTTGCTCCTGATTTTCGAGTACACGGCTCATCAGCTGCTAGTGCTAGTTTCTGGCAATTAAATATATTGCGTTGAATCATCGTATATGATGACGCTTTTCCTCTTTTCGACATTTTGTTGAATGTTTTACGCAAATCTTTTACCCAAAAAATCATGTTTTGTCAGTCCCAAAAGAAACAAAACAAAGACACTGGACATCATGTTGAATCAATGTTGGGTAGCTAATTATTGGCTCATTTCACTTCCCTGCTGACGCCCTCATAGATGTCAAGGAGTTGGTTTAGGATTATAAGCGAGTGATGCGATTGAATTGAAATTTAGTGTATATTTTGTAATTGGTTGTAAGTGTGAATGTGATGTTTCTATCATCGTTGGGACTGACCCAGCTAAGAAAGTTGATGTCACTCCATGGGCGTTTGTCATTCAGTAATGGGGTACAATGAGCTTTGATTTGAGCGCCATCACCTGCTCTCATTTACAGTATACACAGAGCCCAGAGAATAAGCAGTGTGATTGGAACAAACTCACCAAATCCGTTCATTTGCCTTAACGTCCAGTAATGTTACATTTCTAATGTATCATGAAATTCACCAAGTAAAAATAAACCATACATAGATTACACTAGAAGTTAAATTTATTATTTCGGAAAAACTTGCCTATCAACACGCCGTCGAAAAAAAAACCATTTAATTCCACTACAGTTTGTATCCTTTGACAGATACTCGTATTTCGACCTCATCTGCCATCTTCAGTGTTGTGTACTAGTTCAAAAACCACTTATACAAACTTAAAATAGGGAATGCAACTGTATTGGCATTGTCCAATCTGGTGGAATCTTCAGCTAATATTGGCAGGACTCCATTTAAATTCGTCGAGTTTTCCTTCCATTGACGGTATTGTATGGCAAAGAACGAAAATCTCTGTAATTATTAACGATATGAATAAAAATAGGCATGATAAACATCTACAAACCTCTTGTTCATGCTAAGAATGATTCAGTATTTTTGAATGAATTACAAAATGTTCGACTGTAATTGAATAAGAATCTCAAGAAGTTGAAAAAATCTGTTTGCTAAGTAAAATTAAGGGATAATTTAGAACACATTTATTAGAGAAAATCAAAAATCACTATCACCAAATTTTCTTAAAATGCACTTTAAGATATGCTTATTCAAGTAACGGGAAAAGTTTTTGATTTCACTTGCGCCATTTTGAAATATTACGCTTGGAAAAGTGGGTGAAAAAACTACAAAAACGCTCATATCTTTTCATATGAAAATTTTAGAGGTATGACGTCTTCAGAGAAAATGTGTATTTTGCTCATATTTAGTAGGCCTGAAAAATTGATATTTTCGTTAGTATTGAGGAAAAACCATAAAGTTCTAAAGTGACATTTATCAGATTTAGAGTGACCTATCAGATATAGAAAAAAAAATGAAAAATGATGTACTACAAAGTTTTCATATTTTCTATAATCTTCAATATTGTAGAACATTTTGCTGCGCTATCTTTTGAAATAAACAAAGTTTGAGAGCGAATTTCGAAAGCTATAAAATTTGGCGCTTAGGACACTTTTGCATATAACGCGTCTTGACCAGACAAACAAATGTTCAGAAGACACCAAAACCCTATCTCTTATGTTTTTCAAGTTATTAATTTATTCCACTTAATTTCGTTCCGTGGACCAATGTGCACTGGGTGCACATCGAGATAGGGAGATAAGAAGAATACCGACATATGGGGAGGGAAATTGTATGCAGAATGAAGGGACTGAAGAAATCACCGACATAGGGAGAGATATTGAGATACAGCACATCGAGATGTGGAGAATCGACTGTCCTTCAAAAATATATTTTGAAAAGTCCACGTTGACATTTAGTGGAGGGAGGTAAGGGTTAACTAAATGTTAACACTTGTTCACGTGAATGGGAGAGGAGGTCCGAAAACGAAGTTATGTCCTTTTGGTACTGGAAGGCTCTTTACTTAATTTGAGAAAATGACATAAAATTTAACATAAAAACTTAAAAAATAATTTGAAGAGTTGTTTGTGAATATAGAACAACGATCATATATCCATTAGAACTAAAGCTCCTCTGAAACCTTCAAAGAGGCTCAATTAAATTTATCTTAGTTTTACTAACTTCTCACGCTTTAACCTACCAAAGTGTGGTTATCAGTAACAGTTTGACAGGTTCGTGTCTACTTTGAAAACACTATTTTTTTTACTGATTTTCAGCAATTAGGTTTGCTTAACAAATCTTAACAAAACATTGCTGAATCTGTTTAGTATGTATAGTTAACTTTTCTGTACATGATATTCTCTATCTCGATATTTCCCCTAACGGAATGCGCGGTTTCTTCAATCTAGCATACCTTGATTCCTCTGTAAGTTGATATCTGTCTAACTTGATCTTCCCTCGATGCTATCTGTTTCAGTTGTCCATGCCTCTGTTCCTCGATATTTTCTTTAAAAGTTGCAAATATTCATTTTCATTCAAATTTCATTAATTTGATTATTTATTTTTTTTCATAATGAGGAAAAAGTGATGCCTAGGTAAATGTGTTAAAATTTTACTTTTTTCACGTTAAAAATACTAATTCAAAAGTATTTTGTCAAAATAATGAAAAGTTAAAAAATTGAAAAATATGTGTTCTGTATCTTGATACCTCGAGGGCCCCGAGTTAGGGAGAGTTGGCTGTATCAAAACTCTTGAACGGAGAAAAACGCCAAAGTTCGAGTTTCCATAGCAACTCACACAAAAAGCATTTTGAAAGAGTAAAATATGACGATATTTTTCCATAATTCAAACTCATCAAAGAACCTTTAACAAAAACCACGCATTGAATTTCCAAGAACACAAATCTGGTGAACCAAAAAGTGTTTTGCTCTGAAAATATGATCGATTGGTTGCCAAAAGAGAGTGAGGCTAAGGCATGTATGGTTTTCATGAATTAATGATCTTAAAAATTCAGAATGTAATTACAATGAATCACCTCTTAACCATAAGTATAAGCGAGAGACAGACATAAATAGAAAATTCTAGTAGTAACGTTACAATTCCTTCGGAAATAATCATAGATTTTCAATTACATTAAGAGATTCTATTTGAATTCGAGCAATAAACATTGGCACTAGTAAATTGTCATTGAATCAAGCGAAAGCATCATATCCATATGTAATCATTGATACTTAGTCTGATACATTAAGCTAATCATATCTGAAGGTCACCGCTCTGATCTTGCGTCAGAGAAATTTCTCTGCTGATTGTCCTGCGTGTACATGCAATAAAGTACAATTATTATTGCGCATTAAGCGCCACAATGAGAACAGAGATTTTCAGTACCACCCATGAATATTCATGGTCGCCGTTCTTGCTTCCCATGTTCAATTAAGTCAACAACATCTAATTCCTCCAACGCACTCCGACCCGAGTGAACATTTTTTCGTGTGTTTATTCGCTACTTGTGTTGACTCAATTCATTTTATAGAAGCACTCTCTTCAATAAAGAAAATGCATCGCAGTAGGCACCGGACTTGTATGTTCCGGACAATCTTCGCCGCCTGCTCTGACCCTGATGATGATGGCTCTGAATATGAAAAGGAGATATTATTTATGCCTCCTAGATGTGGCACTCGTGCGTCGTTGGAAAGTCATTCATGATGGCTATGGGGCATAATGGTAATATCGAATCCGACAGCTCACCGCATATTTTGCCACCCAGCTAGCTGTGTGGCCAAAGCGGAGCGACCAGTAAGCATTTGGAACGATTTCAAAGGAATATTACCAAAGCGCCATCAAAACTATGTTAAAAATCAATTTCTATCAGCTTAATAATCTATAAAAGTCACATATATCAAAGATTTTATAGGAATTTCATTTAGAAGCACATTGTATGAGTTTTCGCTGCTTGTGAGCAGTAGAAAAAAGAATAATCGATTTCGTCCCGTTTCGACGACCTGACGACTGTCTGCTCTGCGGCATCTTTCGTTGGAAAATGAGAAAAGAATTCTGATGATGTGATAGACATGAGGAGTGCAGCAGCCGCCGCCGTTGCAGCATATGGTTCCCCACTAATTCGAGAACCGAGAATAATCCGTTGCAGACCATTAGCTGCATCACCGCCAGCAGTCCGTATCGTAGATGAGTCACATCGTCTCCGAGCTAGAATTTCAGTGGTCCTTCGCACCAACCATCGAACTATCGACAGCAGCAAAAAGGTATGGTGCCTATCGGTCATAGAAAAAGTCGTCGAACCGGTATGCTGTCATAACACCTTGCACGATTGGACTTTTTGGATGATACTATGTACATATATACGAGTTGCGACGCGCTTCCCAAGCTGGCTTACTGGCTGGCCTGGTGGGAAATTCAGCTTGTTTTTTCCTTGCCCACTATGCTGTTGAAATGCCTAATGTATGCACATTCATGTAAATATGTACGAGCTGTACATGCTGCGCAAACGGTTCGAGATTCGAGTTCCTCATCTACGGCCCAGCAAACAGCGGGAAACTCTTCGCTTAGACGAATTGTATACGCGAACTGGAACCAGAGTTGCAGTCGCAGTCTTGTTTGGCTCATGAAAAGATAGCAGAAACGCCTACGAGTGAAAAATAAACACCAATTAAAACGCGTTTTATTTTGTAAAATCCATCCCACTTTTCAGTTTTCGCGAATGGCAGTAAGCGACGACGACAATCACGGTCCACGACGACGCAAAAGGGGGGTGTAGCGCAGCAAGCTATGAGAAACTGGCAATAAGCTAGAGCTGCGCGCGCCGTAAACGAAAGTTGAAACTGTCTATGTAAGCGCATTGGACATGTGAGGTTATGATATGCGAAACAAGTAGGAGAAAATAAGATAAACAGCGAAAATCGAGCCGACTTTCCATCATAAGAGCTGCGTGAACAATGTTCAACATGCCTTCTGAAATGTGCGCCCAGTTATCCAGTAATGCCCATTGCAAGCAATGGCTGACATGAGGCAGAGGTCAGGCCCTCTGTGCGCGAATCAGGCTGCCTGTCAGTTGGCTACCACGCGTGATGATGCGCACGCTGCTTGCAATGCGGGGCGTCTTGGGAAAATTTCACGCGATCATGCACAGCAAATTGCGCTTCGTGTTTGATTTAACACGTGAGCGGTAGGGCAGGATTAATTAAATATTGGGAATAGCAGGCCACGCAATCTCGCACTCACTTGCTGCTGTGGGAATGCGATTGCGATGACATTGATTTTTCTTCGGCTACGGTTGAATAATCGGTATGGTCTTTGGATTTATTGGATGAGATAATACGTTTTAATGATCATTAATTTATATAACAAATTTTGAATTGTAGATTTGTGAGATTGGCATGATCTACTTTGATTTTTGGCGATGATAAACCCGTTATAAACCATCGTCATAGCCTACTGAGTTCACAGCATTTCAATAACCGTTTCGGAAACATCTTGAAACGATGTTCCTGAATCAGTCAGGAAACATAATAAATCAAAAAAAGGCAGCTGATGGTGAACTTTTCAATTAGAGCTTTGTGGTCGGAGTTATCATTGATCACAAACCGAACATTTTAGATTGCATCTGCGTGTTTTAGAGTTCACGTTTGGGTGCATCCTTTTGACTCGCTTTGCGTCCGGTGATGGGTATCTGCACTATGGAATGTTGTACGGTTCTTCCGAAATATGTTTGTACCAGCAGTGCGCTTGCTGTTACGGCATCGCGCGTCTGCGAGGGTGCGGGATCCATTTTAATTTATCATTAAGGTCATTAAATTAATTGAAACTGCTTCCACTAACCGTTTCTTTATAGAAAAAGAATGCGCTTCGCGTTATGGTCGATGCGCGGCGATTTGCTTGTGTGGTGAGCAGACGGCGGTGGCGACATTTCGTCGCACATTTTCGGGTTTTATGGTGGCCTGACCCTAGCGCCTTGAAAAAATAAGGAGGCAATGAAGACATTTGGGTGTTTTATAGTTCGCTTGCTCCAAGATGGACAAACATATGCGGCCAAATTAGGTCTAGGGCAATTCACACGGCGTTTAATTGATTTTGGGTTCGGGATCGACAATTATCTTCACTCGTTGATCTCTCACGGTGGTTTTGGTCGTAAATCATCACTCGGCGCATGTTGAGCTCTTTCGTTTCCTAGGGTTCGTTTCCTTGGATTATGCTGGTGAACTCTTTGGCTTTGAACCACCGAGAATTGCAAGACTCGCTCTTTACTGGGGAAAGAGCATTGGCTTTTTAGTTAAAAGACATCATTTCACCCGATCAAATGCCCATCTCCAATGTTTCAATCATCTGCTTGGTACCGTAAATCGGGGTAGCATTGATCATTTTCTTTTATTTTATCTCTCATTTGTAAATGTTATCATTGCTTGTTTTATATACAGAAAATATCGAAAATACATCGATATAGTACTTTTTTTAACAGTTTGTTAAGGACCATGAACCTGGAACTGCATAGGGATGACGTGAACGATCCATCCAGCTTCCTTTTTACTAACGCCAAGGGCCGTCCAAAGTTAGTTCACTTTCTGGTAGAGATCACATCACCCTTTTGCTCTTTATTATTTTTTTTTTCTTTTAAGCTAAGTATGATGTTCCGCTCAAGAAAAGTAAACATTTCTGCTCAAGAAATTGTCAAGAAATTTTCTACAGTGAGCTCCATTTGAATTGACGTTTCTTTTCAACTGCATACTGCGAACAAAGAAAAATGCTTTACTTGAGCATTTCTTGCAAGAAATTTCACATGCATCTAGATAGGCCATTACTTTTCTGTTGAAGTGCATACTTCACTTTAGTCTGCATGACGGGGTTGGTGAACTTATGGCTATCGCTTCTGCTTCATGAGCAGAAGCTCATAGGTTTAATGTCAGTCCCGTCCCTTTTCTCGTACTTTGTAGTTGTATCTTTCACTTGCTTCTATCTTCCACTCTTAATCTATTATTATTCATTCATAGCAAACGCTAGAACCACAGATGGACAAGAAACCATTTCCCTATGGACCGATGCACGAGTTCACTATTTGACGTTTTAGCAGTGCCGTGTTAACCATAGGAACAAGTGAATTCGGCACCGCTTAAACATCAAATTAGTGAACTCGTGCATTGATCTATGCTTCCATGGACCAATGCATGCGTTCACTCGTTGACGTTTGAGCGGTGCTGTTATTTACGTGACCATGGAAACAAGTGAATTCGGCACCGCTCAAGCGTCAAAATAGTGAACTCGTGCATTGGTTCACAGCCCATTGTACTGTGACGTCATCAGAAATTTGCTCTCGGACGAGTGAAAGTTCGGAAAAACTGAAAACAACGGTACCTGCACCTGTTAATGCTAGCAGGTAGTGGTACCGCTGTTTTCAGATTTTCTCGAAGAACAAAAGAGAGAGAGAGAATTTAGCTGTGAAATGAAAATTATAACACGCCTTTCCTTAAGCCTGATACACATAGGCAGTCTGCTAACACAAATAAAAACATCTTTGCCACACAGTTAAACATAATGAATAATACACGTCATGTAAACTTGATTTATGCGATGTAAACATGACGTCATGTAAATTTAACCCTCTAATACCCAACCCCGCCTTTAGACGGGGTACACTTTGGAATTTTGTGTATTTTTTCGTAGCTCGGAAATTACAATGATTTTATTTTTGGCCAAAACTCTGACTCATAACACGCATATAAGAAAAGTGTTTTTATGATTTTTGAAACTTTTTTGTATTATTGAAAATTGTTTGAAACATTGTATTCTTATATAACCTACAAATGCCTGGGATTCATTTAACGTGTATTATAAAAAATCGTACCTTTTATATTTTTCTACGATCAACCTATCACAGAAGAAGAGCCTGATGGTATTGAAATGATTTCAAATCTGTTTTTCCGTTAGTTACACGGAAAATAAAAAATGTTTCAGAAAAAAATTAAAAAAATCATATTTTCAAAAGTATAGTAAAAACTCAAATTTTTATTATTGTCAAAAATCAGTCACCAAAAGGGGCTTCAAGAAAAAATTGAAAAGGATAGGGATGTTCAAAAATAAAAATAATAAAAATCAAAAACCAAAATTCATAAATTTGCGAAGAAAAATAAATCATTGCCCAAATCGTGTTTAGAATGATTTTAGATAACGAAAAATAATATTTAGATCGAAAACAAAAATTTGGGTATTAGAGGGTTAAGTCTGAAATCATGCAAAAATGTGTTATGTGTCATGTAATCACACAGAACCCAGCTGGATTACATGACATATAATTGAAGTGTACATGACATATCATGGAAGTGCATGATGCATGATATTCCACGCTCCAATTATGTGCATTATATATCTCAAAAATTTACACGTTTCGTTCGAACTGTGCATGTCTTTCCCCCAACCCATACACTCCCGCATGAACTGTCCTAGATGCAGTCGGACTCCACAGTCTCATTGGTCTGTATTCTGACGTGGCAGGCGCCATTGTTGCCAAAAATAGTAGATCATCACCACTTATACACTGAAGGTGTCTGATAGTCCTAAGTAGTCATCTGGTTGGTTCCTTGTGTAAGTGCAGCTGATCTGGCGATACTGGAATAGCAACCGCGGGCGGTCAATCAAGCTCAAGCTCTCTCTTTGAGAACCTTTGATGCTTTATGGTTAACCGGCGCATGGAAAGGTTGGCAGCATATGACCGAATAGTTGGAGTCACTACATGAAGAGTTGAGACGTGTGTTCCAAAAACCGATATTATTCCTGGTAAATTGTGTTATGTTCTTCGTCTCCAAAACTCTGCAACGTCAACAGGTTATGGGCGACCAAAGTTAAGAAGTTGCGGCTCACGGAATTTAGAAATTGGCAGGTAAAGGCCACGATGTATGGCAATTCCGCGTTCAAGCCTCTTGGGAGTTGGTGAACGTATGGAACGCTATCGTAAAGAATGTACCCGAAACGCCTGCTGCAACGAACGAGGCTGTTCCATGAGACGGGCAGGAAGGCTAAAGCGATGGGCTTCGCAGCAGACGAGTACCTAGGCTGCATTTGGCACACGGGTACAGAGAAAACAATGTGGAAAAATCTCGAGGATACCTTTGCGAAGAAATCAGCAGGTAGGCAGACCCCTATCAGGAAGCAAATTGCAATATTACACCTAGACGATAGCGCCTCGTGTTTTCGGACTTATCTGCTGGAGTTTGAAGATAGATTTATCAGTTACGCATGGCGGGATCGAAGTTGGAAGAAAGTGACGTCTGCTCGTCTCTGGCACTTCCGGAATCATACGAAATTATCAATGGTAAATGACATTCTTGTAGAAAAAGAGAGCATCTGAAGAAAGATTACAAGAAAGTAAGAAAAATGCAAATGCGACAAGTACTTCTAGACCATTGATGTTCATGAAGGACCGTGCAGTTGCTAAGCGAGACAGCGTCGGGAAGATCGTGTTCAAGTTGGACTCTGGATCGATTGACCATCTCGTGAACCAGAAATCGTATTTAGAATCTGTTTAGTCAGTACAATTGCAATTCCTTGAAGCCATACAGGTAAGAGAAATCGTCAGATAAAGTAATCTTGGTCCGTTGCATGTGAAGGACGTTTTGTATGTGCCAAATCTACGGGATAATTCTATGTCAGTAAAGTTGTTAGCAAAAGCAGGAGTCAAGGTGGTGTTTAACTGGCAATTGGCAACGTTGAAGCTAAATGGGAAATCCTTTGCGACAGCATAGGCAACTTGTATGAACTTGGAATTGAAGTTCCGGAGAAAGAAGCGAATTTGTGCAGTTCAGAAGCAGCAAATCTGTTCATCGATGGTTTAGGTCATCTGTCTGACAATGGTATGAAGATGAGGTGCGAGAAGATTTGGCCAAAGGACTGAACTTTAAGCCTCAAAAGTTCCAATTATGTGAAGCTTGCATTCAAGGAAAGATGTGCCAAGAATCATTTGACGGAAAGCGCGAAAGAGCAACGAGGCCACTTGGAAGAATCCATTCGGATGTCTGTGGATCGATAGAGCCTGCGTCGTGGGATGGTCACCGATATTTTATCAGTTTTATCGACAACTAGTCACACTTTGCGATGAACTTACCGAAGAAGAAGTCTTAAGTTATTGAAAAATTTCAAGAGTACGAAGCGATAGTAAAAGCTCTGCTTATTGACCTGAGGATACCTACTTTGATGTGGGGAGTAGCAGTTCGGGAGCGCAAGTTTCCGAGTAAGTTGCTGGATAATTTAACTGGTTTTGATTCAACTTCTGTTGGCTCTCCACAGTGTATCAAGAATATCGCAAGGAGAGTTAATCTCGATCATTGGGTGGACGCTGTACACAACAAACTGAAATCGATGAAGGCAAATCGTGTGTGGCAACTGATGGAACGACAACCAGGTGTCAGGCTCTTGAAATCCAAATGGTTATTCCGATTGAAAGAAAACGAATCAATTCGACACAAAGCAAGGTTAGTGGTGAAAGATTTTCTGCGACGTACTGGCATCGATTATGAAGAAACGTTTACTCCTGTGGCTCGTTTGGCAACGTTACGTGTGATGCTCGCCGTGGTCGTACGATATGGTGTCATCTACATCAAATGGATGTGAAGACGGCCTTTCTCCATGGCAAACTGAAGGAAGAGCTGTACATGAAGGTACCGGATGGAGCGAATGCAGCGCCAGGAACAGTATGCAAGCTACTGAGGTCAATGTACGGTCTGAAATAGTATCCACGATGCTGAAACTCAATACGGAGTTTCTGAAGCTACGTTTTTCAAAATCCAAAAAATATGATTGCGTGTACACTTCAACAAACGAGAACGACGAAGTCGATTTGGTACTATATGTATACGATTTACTTATCATTGGCAGAAACATTCGAATCATTGAAAACTTGAAGCAACAATTGTCCGGTGAGTTCAAAATGTCGAATTGCGACCAAGCGAAGTTTTTCCTTGGTATTAGATTGGATTACGACCTCAGAGATGTCAGAGAGTTTTACCGTAAGTTACCTTGGACGTTACCAGCAGAACCCTGTGGATCATCATTGGCAGGCCTAAAAGCGCGTTGTGAGATACCTGAAGGGCACTAGCGAGCTAGGTTTGCTCTACAAACGAAACGAATCATCAACTCCGTAAGATCGAAAATTCGTATCTGGCTTTGTCTTCAAGGTGTTCGAATTAACCATATCGTGGGCAAGCAGAAAACAAGTGACCGTATCTACTTCTTCGAATGAAGCAGAATATGTTGCTCTCAGCTCTGCAGTAAGGGAAGAGATTTGGTTGGGCAATCTCCTGGCAGATTTGAAATGCAAATCAACAGCAGCAGCAATACCAATATTTTCAGATAATCGTGGCTGTATCGGAGTGGCAAGTATCATGGAGTAAGTTGTACCTAGCAACTAGGTTTGTTACAACATTTTCTTATTCTTGTTTCAACCATCAATCGCATCAGACGTGAGACGTGTGTTCCAATAAACGTTATTGTTCCTGGTAAATCGTGTCTTGTTCTTCGTCTCCAAAGCTCTGAAACATCAACATGAAGGTTGAAACTGCTTCTGACCCCGGAAGACCCCGTGCCTAAGTTCCAAGCTGCTGGTATTAGCCAACGGCAGCTTCCGGAGTGGGCACCAAACGTCTCTTTTGTTTCCGGGATTCAGGGCGTTATTGGATGGGGGAATTTTCGGCGGGAAGTCCTAAAACAAAGTTTGTCAGCAATTACCTTGTATTGTCTCTTCTGGGGGTCGTCGCACAGTGGAGTGAGGGTACACGGCGGGCGGATGATGACAGACGACCCTGGGGGTGTGGCTGAAGAGTGGCCGATAATGTTGTCAGACGCTGGCCGAGTGAACACTCTGCGAAGCACTATCAAGGCCGTCCAGGTTGACCGTGGAGCGATAAAAAAATGGTTGGAGAGCCGAATAACGTTACGGACTTGATCGGGGAGCACAGTCCAACGGAGATCCGTCCACGTGTCTTGGAGCTGCTTTCCGAAAACGGCCGAAGGGTGGCCAGGTAATTCCCACGGAAACTGGCAAAAAATCCGTTGATAGTGTCGGTGAACGGCTTGGAAGATGCCGGGATAATACCCAAGAGTGGTTAATGACGGCACACGACGAAGCCACTGGAAGCGTGGAACGGCTTAACGTCGGTAATTGGCCCGCCTTCAAACCGTAACAAACGTGGTGCAGTTTCGATCGAAAATGAACGGTCCTTCCTTCTTCTAGCCTTTTCGAGGAGGCTTTACGGGCTTGGAGGAAACTCGAAGCACTAACGCACCGGATATGTGCGATTCTATTCGTCACTACTTCTTAAAACGCGCAACATTTGGGATTGTCTTATATCTCCTTCTGTAGGCTGGAACAAGCTTTTGACGACTGATCCCGAGCCATCTCACACATCGCACTCTTAGCCCCAATCGTCCGATCTTCTCTTCCAAAACGCTCATTCTCAGTATTTCCGCCCATTTCACCACCCACTTCAGACGATTGCTTAAATTCATCACCCAAGATGTCCAACGGGTGGCATGAGGTCAACTCGCCGACGCCCTATCATTTAAATTGAACGTTAATATTTGGTTCTCTATCCCCATTCTTTTCATTAAGTTACCATTCGGTAACAAGGTTATTATCAACTTGATGGAAATTTTTGGATTACATGATATTAAATGTCTCGCGGTCTAGGCCTAAGAGAGCTCTTTCGATGTTGCGTATGCCACAAACCCCTCTATCTTCCATACGTCCCGCTTCATCGCTGCTCCTTGTTATTCACATCCGTATAGTTATGAACTCCCATACCAAGCCACATGTTGTAGTTCTAATGTAGGGCCCCCAACCAGCTATATTGTTTTAGTAAAGAACGACGAACTGATCGCAACAATCTTTAACGTTGCTGTGAAAGCAGAAGTCCGAGAAAATTCAGATATGTTTAGGACCGCGCTATAGAAATGTATCGACGATCAGGCAAGCCAAGATATTCTACAGCCTGTTCGGTACAGTCAGCAAAGTGTTACAACGAGTAACTTCTGAAGAGTTGGGGGGGTCCGTAGCCTTGAGGTTACGCTTTCGCTTCATAAGCGGAAGGTCATGGATTCAATTCCCAGCCCCTCCACAAAAAAACCCGTCCAGCCACCAGAAGACGCCGCACGGAGGACCGTGCTTAGGGGGAGCACAACCATCCTCCGTCAGTATCAGATGATGACTGAGACAAACTGACCCTCTTCGTAGGCAGCTAGCCTCAAATGACTTAGGAACACAGCAAAAGAACCACCGCAAGAGCAAAGGACTTATGGCTTATGGAAATCGATTGGACTTGAACAGCAGAGCTCTCTCCTACCTGATCGGTGTGAGAGTAAGAGAGTAGAAGAGAGTGAAAGCAGATGTAAAAATAGATAAGTTTAAAATAGATCTGTATCGGTATAGTAGATACAGATGAACTGATTCCGGCACAGTAGTGGCCACAAGCACGGAGTGCCTTAAAAAAAAAAAAAAAAAAAAAACTTCTGAAGCCAGCAAGCGGTAATTGATACTTGGGGCGCCCGACTTTTAGTAATGCTTCTCCCGGATTTGCAGGATCGACTTTGGCACTTGACCGACCAATATCGAGTCAACTATTGGTACAGTCTGCACAAAATTGATCAGCGACCACAAACGAAGAGAGGAAGATATGTGCTTGAGCTTCAGATGTAAATAGATCATATGCAGCAAGGTGGTCAAGAGGAAGTGCTTGATAGCACAATAGCCTCTTCGACGAAGTTATACCAAGAGGTAGTTCCGGAAGGAATGGCAGAGGCTCTGTCTTTATTAGGATGTTAAGCCGGATAAATGAAGAAATATATATATATATATATATTTTTCTATCTTTATTAACGAGATTTTTAGCCCTGGGCTAGTTCATCTCGGGACCAACGGCTTTACTTTCCTTCCGAAGGAAGTCGTCACTGAAATTTTTTATGTGACTATCTCGGGATGGGATTCGATCCCAGGTCCTCGGCGTGAGAGGCGTGTGTTCTAACCACTACACCAGGTCCGTCCCCAAAGAAATATATGCTCCTCCTAGAATATCAATGTCGCAGCTTTGATAATGTAATTCAATAGACAAAAAGAAGAATGGCTTTTTTGATTACAATTTTCAGCAGCCAAGTGGCGAAATTAATTGAAGTCTCATCTGCTACGGATCATCATACATGCGGTTACCATCAAAACGCCATATATAGGTGTCATACAAATATGAATGGCAGTTTGTATACGTAAGTTATCATATGAATATATACTTCCATTTGTCAGAATATTAAACTTGCCATGCCCTACATACATCCAGTAATGGGAAGTACGTCTCCCATCTCAAAATCAGATCTCATAAATCTTCTCGCTCTACGAATACCGCCAAAGCGTCAAAGATCGTTTTTTTATTGTTACCAATATCTGAAATTCATATCCTATTGCTACACCGATGATAGATCAACATAACATGTTTTCCTCTGACCACCAAATTAAGTCATAAAAAGCTAGCCCCAAGCTGGGAGAAGATCTCAAAAGGCGTCAAAAATGTGTTATGGTAGCGAAATGTGGCGGAGAAAGCCTCTCTGGATGTAGTTGATGATGCTGATGATGATGCGTGGGTCTTCCTATGGACTTCGGCAGGCACATTGTCTCTACAAAAATGACCTTGCCGGCGGAAATTTCGGGTTTTGAAACCAACCTGGAAGATGAATCTCTCCCTAACACGTATGCTCCAAATAACAGCACGGTTTGTTTACTGTGCGTGGGCACTTCATAGCATCGCGCGTTTCTGTTTTGTGACATTTTGGACAAGATAAATGCATTTTATAGCTATTGAAGGAATGCTGCTGCGTTGGTTGATGCGTACGCGCGCGCAGACTTGGCCATTACAGCATACCGCAGTCAGCGTTTGACGATCAAACTACCGAACGACGATTTATCCCTCAATCTAAGATGTAACGTGTCGTCGTCGCACACAGAACCCGATCCCGCAAATGCGGAAGAAAAGTGTTAAACATTTCGTCTTTATTTAATTGCCGGTTTGTCGTATCTCGCGTACCACCGGCAGAATAATGACAGGGAGAAAGGTGTAGGCGAGAAACCGAGAAGCCATTATCTGAGTTTTATCTGTTTATAATTGATTTCGTTAAGAAACTACCTCCTACGTCAATCTCTCTGACTGATGTCTTAATTTCTTTCACCACTTATTGTCTTCTTCTCACAGAACGTTGTGAGGCCATGGTAGATTGCCCATTTCGTCACGGGATGATTTTATGCCGCAGCAGCAGAGGTGTGAAGAAAAGGCAGTCTGGATTTACACTCTTCCTCATAGTTTTGCTACATGCTGTAAAACAACCAATTTGTAGCGAAGAAAAACCACAAACAACAGCAACAGCAGCAGTGCTTTGAAGATCGGCCGAACTGCAAACTGATTTGCATATTTCACATAATTAGACCTGCCCCGAACCAGCTGAGAGGTTCCGGTGCAAATATGATTTGTTTTTGTAGAACGATTCCTAGAAACCTGTTATTGGGAAGGGATCAGGGCGAATGGTGTGAGAATGGCTAGGTACGCACTTGTCTTTTGCATTTTAAGGTCTGACTTTTCGTTTTTATTTCACACCTGTTTCAACTTTTTTTTACAGTAAAAATAAATAATAGGAAGGTCCGAAGAATGAGATTTTTTGCATATATCGCAAATTCTGTTTAGTTCATTGAGCCAGCTCAATGGAGCTGTTTCTATTTCAAAACAGGTACCAAACACCTAATGAAAACATCATTAACTTTGGTAAAAATTTTAGAGATTTTTCATCTTCTTTCTGGCGTAACGTTCCAACTAGGACAGAGACTGCTTCACTGTGTAATTTTTGCTCTTTTTCCCCATCATGAACCGGAAGGGATATATGAGTTCATTAATGCTGTTTTGCATCATATTTTGAATTTTCACAATATTTCGATTCCTTTTCGAAAATGTATTTGCTCTCATGAATCCAGTGCGATAAATTGATTAAATATCAATTTAACGTAACATTTTTGGAAAATTTTAAAAGCAATCACTTCATTACTTATTAGCATAGCATTATCATTCGCTCTGTATAGCATTTGAGTTCTTTTCGATAGTCCATAATTGGTACCGTTAAGTTGATCACTTTTAAGCGATTCTGTTGTATAAAATCGGATGGGATGTAATTACTAACATCCAGATAGTTTTTAAACCAGCACTGGTCGAAAAAAGAAAATTTTGGCAAAATCCTATAATAATATCAAAAATAATTGTTAGAAATCAAAAATTTAAGTTTTTGATTCCGGGGTGAAGTTGATCAACTACTATACATAAAAGCATAACTGTCCCATATGGGTTTTCGAACCAACATCTTTTTTCGTCCCAACATTTATGTTTTAATATATACTTTACTGTGCATATAAAAATTAACACACTTTGTTTGAAAATATTGTGGAAAAATATGAAGTTGGTGTAGTCCCATATTGGAAAAATAAAGGCATAACAGTCTCTATATGAACTTCCAACCCCAATAGCAACCACGAAACATGATTTATGTTCAAGTTTATATTTTTTGCTGATCAATAGAAGCAAAAGTAGTTATCTGTGTGGTGATGCTAAATGAATACAGCATGCAGAAATGTACTGGAAAATTATAAACATTTGTATGAGAAGACGCAACATGAAACTTTGAATGCTATTTTCTCAATGCCTACTAATTCCATATGGGACAGTTATGCTTTTATGGGCAGTGTGATAGGTTTCTAAAACCAAAGAGATATGCTATTCACTAAATATGGGATTACTGAATCTAAATCAAGTGTCAAAAATCTTGCATCTTGTTGATTGATTGGTAAATTGTAAAATTTAATTTTGTGTTTTACAGAATACACCACATTTAACGCCATTGAAAATGGCAATCTGTTCCCGAAAAGAACTTATTTTTTCTTTGTAATTGTCTTTTTAACCTCAATTAAATTTGGAAATGATTCAAGAAAACAAATCTGAAATGAATGAGACAGTTTATGTGTGAGAACATGGTGTGTTGGATTGTGATACTTTTCCCCGAATGTCGTTTCCCCGAACGCCAGTTCCCCGAACGGCCCTTTTCCCCGAAAGTCATTTCTCCGAATGAACCGTTTCCCCAAAAAGTTCAAAAAGATACAAGAATAGTTTTCAGTGTTAGGGTGGCGAACTAGTAAGAGCGATGAGCAAATAAAAGAAGGATATTCTGTTATTCTTGACACAAATAATTATGGAAAAAGCCAACCTTTCGTCTTCATCCCTCTAAATCTTTTAGTAAAGAAACCCCGATTGAGTGTTATTTACGTTCCAAAATTTCATATTTAAACTTGCCCCGGTGTACCCTAGCCCGTTTTAACTCGTCTTAGGATGAACCAAGCGAATAAATTTTCCCTCCCAAAACCGAAATAAGCGTAGTTAACGGGATTAAACTAATAACTAGAAGCGATGAATACGGCACCATAAGCTGATTTCGGATGAATACATAATGGGTGCGGTTTTGTTTAGACAAACACTTTTGAGCAGGACACCATTCTCCGTTCGAAAATATTTGGCCCTTATGTTGTGTTGATTTCCTGCCTTTGTGAGTTTATCAAGCTGCCATGAAGATTGTTATACCTGGCACTTTCCCTAACGCTTCTATTTGGGACTGATCACGTTCCGACTGTCGAAAAATGAACAGTAACAGTTTGATTTTAGCTACGGGATTCGGGAAGCCAGAAGCAAACTGTATGGTGGTACATTCCCTCAGGTAGAAGAAGAAAGTTCTACTGATTGTGAAAAAAGTGCTTAGCATGCCGAAGCCTGACCGTAAGCCAAAAACAAAACCGGAACACCACCGGAGCGGAGCTGGAAAGGAGCACGCAAATTAATCCTCCGGGATTTTGTCGGGCAAATTGAATTATAATGTGGAAAATCGCTTTCACCACCTTGGGAGTTGAATGTAGTCGGCCGTAGTCGGATAGGCACTCGTCTTGGTGAATTGTTAACAGGGTGCCCCATTGTAATATGCACAATTCTCAGTTACTGCTTAATTGGAGTTTTTATGTTTTTTTTCTGGATGGCATTTGTTATGCCAAATTGGCAGACATTTGAAGTAATACTCTAATCAATTCATCCATAGATTCCTATTCTGATTGGTTGTGAAATATTTTTCAGTAATTCATATGGGTTTTTTTCAACAAACTTAGAAAAATCGATATAATTTACATTACATATGTTCGACATATTAAAGCGAGTAAAACAACGTAAATTAAAGGTGCAAATGATTATCTATCACATTGATCACATATATTTTTAAATTTATGTCATTTTATTTTTAAGGCTGGTTTGCTACTGACAAAAAAATGGTCCAGAAAGTCATATTTTTCTGATCGCAGTACGCAGTTTAGAAGAAATGTCATTTCCAAGGGGGATCTAAGTAGGTAATTTCTTGACCCGTTCAGTCAAGGAATTTCTTTAAACATGAAATTTACGTCATGTGTACTTAATATTAGTTTTTTCATAGTGTATAGGAATTCATACAAAAAAAAAATCATCTTTAGATTCTTCTATGAGTATTTCCTACTGAAATTTTTCATTCTTGGAAATGCTTCCAAAAAACGTTCAAGAATTCATTCAGGATTTTCAAGTTTTTCTTCAAGAGTCACGTCACGAGTTTTGAGCAGTGTTTTTAGGATATCTTCAACATACACATCTGGGAATTCTTCCGAAGATTACTCCTAAACCCCCAAATAATTTTCACCGGTGATTTCTGGAATCTACTCAAGGATTCGAAAATAGACAATTTTTGCGAGAACTACTTAATTTATGTTCCCAAATAAAATTGAGAAAAACAAACAGAGGAATTCTTATCGGATATGTTAAATAAATTCTCAGAGATATCCATGGATATTTTTTTTATCGAGAATTATTGAAGAAAACCATTGTATTAATATTGATGTTATTCAGCCCTAAAGAAATTTCAAACAATCAATGGATCGGGTTTTACTTGAACAGTGAGAGGGGTACCAGTACTCTTTGTATTCAAATTTTGTTTAACTTTATCGCTTGTTAGATTTTTTTTCAGGTTGGGAACCACTATTGTTCCCAACCACCCAGGGTTTGTCCTGGGCCTCAGGGTCGATTTGCTGGCTCCAAGAGGAAATTGAGGTGATGGTCGGAGTAACTTCCTTTTTAAAAACTCAAAACGTAGTCCTACGTCAAAATCCTTTGTCAAGGTGGACCAAATACAAAAGAAAAGGAGGCGAAAATAGGGCTCAGCTCTAAAATTAAATGAGGTAGAAATTTCTTAAAGCATAATTTCGATTTCTATAATTTCGGTATTTCTTTTATAAAGGAAATAATGTTTGGGAATCTGGAATAAAGATATCACACACCTTTAGCATCTCGACGCAGCGGTTGCTCTTCTTCGGTCGGCTTGCTTCGGCGCCTACCAGCGCGGACGGAACCTTGTCCATGAACCCGTCAACTCCTCTTCACTCCAGGAAAAGGTGGCATGTCCGTCGGGGCGTATAGGGGCCATGTGGGGAATAGATTTCGGGACCTTCTCTGGGCTAGGGTGGCCGCCTGTCGTGCAGCGATGGGAGGGAGTGATTCACTGGACCGGGGTGAAAACCAGTCGGCCGGATCAGCTTCTTCAATCACCAAATCAATTTGCGAGAGATCTGGAGCCACGATCGGGTCTGGCCAGCAGGATTGCGCTAGCACGCCAGCGTTTTCACCAGGTACTCCTTTTTTCAGATCAGCACCACTTAGAGGTCTTCGACACTGAACACTTAACTAAAGTGCATTCTATGTTTTTTTTTTTTCAATTCAGTTTTGATTACAGTTAAGTTCCTTTTTTCGCTTATTAATAAATTCAAATTCCTATTTCCTAATTTAAACTACCGTAATCCGGGGTAACATTGATCAGTTTTTATGATATTTCTTAAATATCCAATTCAAAAATGCAAATGTTCTGAGTTTTATATTTTTAAAACAAGTACTGCCACCCATAGCTCGTGACTATATACTGTATTTTGTTTTTTGAAAGATTTAAGCATGTTTACAAAACTGTTTTATGTGATTTTTTTGTTTAGCTGATATGGGGTAACATTGATCATCCATGTAAACAACGTTCGGTAATATTGAAAATGTCGTTACTTACTCAAATCATGGCCCCTGAAGCCGAATATGATGTCCAAACACTTACATCTCATTTAAATTTTGAGTTATTTTAAAATTAAAAACACCTCGAACAGCGGAATACGCCTAAAGGTAGGTAATTTCCTAAGGGAATTCTACATTCTTAACAGTAATTCGTTAATGTTGCCTAATTGAACATACTTATAAAAGTTTCGACAGCAGAATCGTTTTTGGCGATGCCATTTTTAGTAAGAACCGCATTTTTCTTGCTCATATCGCTTGTAGAACTTATGTGAGACATGAATCTTCGGTAGTGTCATCCTTAACCATGGAAATCATTGTTTCGCAAACTTGACAAATTTACGCATATAATTAATGCAATTTTTGCAAAAATCCTAATTTTTAATAGCTCATAAATATAATAAAGAGAAGCAACATTCATGCTTTGGACACGTTTCATCAATAAATGATGATACCAACTTATTACGAGATGAGTCATTTCGATCAATGTTACCCCGCTGATCAATGATACCCCGGATTACGGTACCTTAATTATTTTCAAGAGAACAACAGAGTACTATTTACAAGAAAAAAATATTTACAAAAAAAATGTATCCTTTTTGGGAGGTAACACGCTGATTAAAACACACAACGAATATCAACAGAACCAAATTTTATTAAAATAATCGCAGAAATGATAACTTTCCAAAGTTCCTTGGGGGAGCGACGCATATCCATAACCCACGTTAATTTCTCAGGCTATAACATTTTTATCGTATTCTTATATTAACTCTTCGGAACAATACATTAATGAGAGTAGGTTATCTAAAAATGAAGCAATTTGCTGCAGCCGTCTTTGAGTATTTAGGTTCCTGGTACTATGGCGAAACTTCAAAAACCATCATATCGAAATTTTCAAATAACTCCAAGAATATTTAACCGATTTGTATGATTTTTTCAGAGTAGCTTCTTATTTCCTGGTATTTTACAATCTTAATTTTATTTTTATTTTGATAAATTATATAAAAAAGGCCGTTAAAGAGTTTTTATATGTAGAGAATATCGGCCCCCAAAGCTCATTGGAATATCTACAAAACCAGATCACCAATGATTAATATATACACGGATCCTTAAACTTAAATTTTTTTTTTGCAAAACGGGTTTAGAAATGACGTAAAAGTATTGAGAAACAAAAAAGTTATCGCGATTTGGATGCGGTAAAAATGAAGCTGCTGGTAGAATGGTTAAGAGATGTTTGCAAGACTCATAAAAAAATCATCAATTAAAATCTCTGTGAGTTTTTATGAAAATTCTTTCAACAATCCCTGGATAAAGACTAAGAATTGTTCTAAATAAAATCTTCTAAAACGTCATAGAAGAGCTTCGCTGAAAAACACTATATATGTTTGAAGAAATTTCGGGTGAAACCTCTGAACATCACAAGAATTCTAGCTGGGATTGCATCAATGAAAAGCCTAGTAAGCATAACATGAATTATTTCTGAAGGAATTTTCAAAAAAATCTTAGTAGAAATTCAAGAAAAATTGGCTGTCAGAATTTCTTAAGAAATCCCCTGAAGGATTCCATGAAGGAAGACTTGGAACATCTTTTGTAGAAATAGATAGGCGTCATGTTTGTAGTGTACTTGAGAGGTGAAGGGGTTCCCGGAGACATAGCTGCAGGAATTCTGAAAGTGCCATAATGGAATTGCCACAAGAATTCGTAAAAATAAATACTAAAAAAATAATGAGAAATTTCTTGAAGGAAGCTTGGAAGAAATTTTTAGAAATATCTCTAAGAGAATCCAATTAGACGAATAGTTAAAGGATTTTCCTTGCAAAAGTTCTGAAACAAATATCTGTTAGAACAATGGACAATTACTTGCAATTGCAATTCTGATGCGAATCATAGGAGAAATTCATGAAAGAAACCTTCAAGAGTTATCAGAAGAAAACCTTCGAGAATTCCTTATCACTTTGAACTCTTGAAGAAATTCAAGTAGGACCTAGAAAAAATTAACATGAAACTCCGGAGTAATCCCCGCAGATGTTCCTGGCAGAATTTTTGGAGAAATCTTTAAAGGAACTCCTAAAAAAATATTAGAAGAATTACTGAAGGGATTCCTAACGAAATTCCTCAATGAATCCTGAATGATTTCTTATAAAAACCGAGGTCAAAGGCGAATCCTGTGAGGAACACCTGGAAAACTATTGCGTACTTCGCTCAATATGAACAAAAGTTCTAGAGTGCAGAAAAAGTGTGGTGAAAGAACACGTTTGCATCGGATCATATTTCGGACATGTTCGGTGCACTTGTTCCTTGAACTACAAGGAACAAGTGCAACGAAGACACAATCTCGATTCGACGAAACCCTGAGCTGCTATCATACTTTGAAGAAGCGTGCACACTTTTGTGACGGTCCAACTTTGGTTGAAATCGACAATACATCAAGGCCTTTTATGATTGTGATTCATTTTATGAATATGAGTCACTATTTTTGTTAATTTGACGTTTGAGCGGTGCCGAATTCACGGAAACCAGGTCACATAAATAACACGGCACCGCTAAAAAATCAAATAGTGAACCCGTGCATAGGTCCATAGAACCAGCTAAAATTTATAGCACATTCGAATAATATACCTGGTTGTTACAATTATCCTAATCCTTTCTGATAGGGATTAGATTTTGGAAGGGCCTTGCATGAAACCAATAGGAATTTCACCACGATCTCTTAGTGTGCTCTCATTAAAGAATCTTCCAAGTATACGTTGAAGTCATTTTCAAGTTTTTTTTTTGCAAATTATTAAGGTTTGTTTGAAAATTTACCTAAAAGAAGCTACTCGCCAGAAATTTATCAAAAGTTTTTTAATTATTAATCAAAGTGCTTCACTATCGATACCTACATGAATTTCTTTAGATATAAAGACTGGAACGCGCAAAAATTGGACAACTTCAAATTGATGTGTTTCTATTAAAAAATCATTTAAGGTTCAAGAATCCATCTTTCAATCATCAGCAATCATCAAAAATGAAAAACCATTTTTTTTGTTCAAATGTAAAGAAATCATCGTAAAATCTATCATTGCAATCCAGATAGCAAGTATAATGCAATGATAGATTTTCTTGAACATTGCTTGGGTTTTGAGAAAAAAAACCTAACCTGTAAAACGATGATGGTTATTTTCCTCTTGAACAAAGCCTGAAATGCTGCATGCAAAGTTGAGCGTATGTATATTATACGCTATGGTTGCTATGATGAGTTTTCACCTTTTGCTCTTTAGTTACTAAAATGACGTCCAAATAAGAAGAACATCGTGTCAAATTTTGCTCGCGCTGCGTAAAAATCCGACGTTCTTGCACACAACGTATGTGATGACGGATTTCAAGAAGCTTCCAGGACAGGAGTTTTAAACCACATCAAAAAAGGGAAAGCGGTCAAAATTTTCAAAACCATCAAAATTTCGAAATTCCCGAAACAATAACTCGTCCGGCATGCCATATGCTCGTGTGGCTTAAAAAGTGACATTTTCATCACTGCGGGAACCATCAATCAATGGGATCTACGTCTAGGAGTGCCTCAAAAAGTGGCTACTACCATTCCTGAAGCAACATAACCTGTGGTGTTCTGGCCAGATTTCGCGTGCTCCCACTATGGGAAAAAACGCAATCGAGTGGGACGAAGCGAAAAACGTGACTTTGGAACCCAAAGACCACAACCCTTTTAACAGCCCAGAACTCCATCTAATCGAACGGAATTGAGCCTTGGTCAGATGGAGTTTCAAAACAACAAATAGATACATGGAAAACGAGCAGCAGTTCAAATCACACTGGCATTCGGCGGCGAATAAGGTCGATGAGACCACTGTCGAAATTTTATGAAAAGGGTTCACCTCAAGGCACAGCAGTTCGGATTAGGCAAACCAAAAAAATAAACGATCATTTTTGCTTTAAATATATGAGTTAAGTTACCAAAAAAAAAAAAAAAAAAATATAGGAAGGTTTTTGTATTATGAATTTTGACTATAGGATACGATTTTTTGTCGATCAATTTTTGCATGTTCCAGTCTTTACTGGAGACATGTCTTTAGAATTTACACGACGAATTCACCTAGAAATTGTTCCAGAAACGAATGGATAAATATGTTCCTCAAAAAATTGGAGAGTTAGGAAATCAAAAGAATATCTGGAAAAAATTGATGAATGCAGATATTCTTGGATTTTTCCTAAAAAAAAATATCAGGAGAAGTACTAGAATGAATCATAAGTGGAATTTATGGAATGAGTTCCTCTAAAGTTAGCTCTAAATGGTTTATTTGCAATATATAGTTGTTTTGCTTGTAAGATCGTCGAAACCTTGAAGAACTCTGGAGTATTAATTGACACCAAGAATAATCGAAGAAGCTGCTCATGCCGCAATTATATCATTATTAAATTTGAGTTTTCTTCGCATATCACAAAATTATTTTTTTCGTCGGCCAGGAGGAGCAGTGGCCGCTTGTTTACGCTGTGTTTACGCTTGAGCATAGAACAGGAATGCAACGTGACAAACATACTAAATGGAACCTGGGAGGGAGAAACCAATACTAAATTTCTGTACGTCATAGTGAGCCGAGATTCCGCTGTCACGAACTGTCACTGTGAGCCCAGATCTCAAACATTGGACTAACATGGAAAAAGCGCGTAACTGATTAAAACACATTTTCGCATTTCATCAAAAGTGACAAAAATTGAATGAAAATCAATTCATGCACAAAATGTAAGTAATGTCACGTGAGCATCTTCCAACTGATTGAATATAAAGCATTGAAAAACGCATCGTTTTACTTTTTCCAATGAAAATTATTATTTATTGCATAGAAAACTGTGGCCCTTTTTCCATGTTTGCGGTTTTCCCCAGGCCTGCCTTGATTGTTGTTGGCAAGCTGGAGTTATCTTGCAGTTCAAACAAACGTTGTTCTATATTTCGTGTGTAGTATCGGTGCCTCCCTCCCAGAATGGAACCATTAGCTAGTTAGCCTACTTTGATCTCTGAGTAACCTTTGTAATTATAAATTAAAACTATGTAAAAGTAAGTTGTTCAAAATGGAATATTGCCTAAACTTATTCCATTTATTTTATTTTTTTTTTCTGCCGGCACAGCCTGTAGAGGTGTCCTCAGATGCAGCAGAAAAGCATTCTCCTCCCCTCGAATGTCCCCGACCCGATGAACCGAACCATTAGACATCCATAGAACGAGCTTCGACTGTCAGGTTAAGTATGATTAATTTAAAATATGACGAGAGTGCGGCCGAGTTGTAAGTGAGGAAATCAGTGTGAGGTGCCCTTTTCCGTACGAAAGCAACAGAAGACGCGCAAAAGAATGTTTGCGGTTTAGGAGTTTAACAGTCAGTCAATTTGTTTATGAGATGATGATGTTGGGGTGTTAATTTTTTCCCTTTTCTCGTGCTGTTCGCTTTTGCCATCGGTAGGAAGCCGTTGAAATCTTTCGCACCACAGAAGTACAATAGATTCACCCATCATCGCCCGGAGGAAAAGGTTATAACTTAATCTCTGGAAGCTGTGGTGATGTTTCTATTTCTCATAATAAATAACCTAGCGATGGCGTTTTGCTTTACTGGTTTTGAGCCTGTTGTACAATTACTTTCCAATTCTGTCGTGTCTGCGAGCAGGCAGCATGGTTTGCCTCTTGCCGGTAGAGAAAAGCGATAAAAAGACACAATTTATTTCTCTTAATACCTATTCACGTACTGTCAGACGATGACCTTTCTTGCTAGCGACGTGACATCCATGTAGGCTGTGAAATGATTAATGGACTTATTGCGTCAAGTGGCGGTTAGAGAATCCGTTCCAATTATCGAAAATCGTTTTGTTGGGCACAAATTAATGGATGTCATCCAAATCCATTTCTAATAGGGCATCTCACACACGTAACAACACACGGAGGCACAGAAGGCCTAAGTGCTTTGCATATGTGAGACAAACCATCTGCTCGGTAGGTGAGGTTGAAAAATGAGCTCTATTTTATGGTATGTGCACGTGACAACGTTGAATGTCATCTTCGGTGTGACTCGGGGCTACCGATTATGGGTTTGGAAAAGGGGATCCACAGAACAAATCATAAGCTTTTATAATGAAAGTATATAGTAAAAAGACTATCTGACATAGTTGATGTTAGGATAATTGAGAAATTTGCCCTTCTCTTCTCAGTTACATTTGACCGTAATAATTAGTCGCCTGTCCTACAGATTGAGAGTCCCAGTCCTGGTTTTTGCAACTCCAGGCATCACTTCCAGACTTCCTCCAGAGCGCATTCCTGTTGCAATATAATTTGTATTAATTGGTAGGCGTTCGAGTTTGGCCAATTTTCAACCAGCGATGCCTCCTCTGGACTTCATCATCTCGCATATTTCATCAAACATGCCCTGTGAAGTTGAGCCGGCAGCATCCACTACCACACGCTAGCGAAAAATCTACACGGGAGTTACCCTAAAATATGCCCTTTGAGAAAGCAGCGAGGAACCCAAGCAGGCCGCCGCATAACAACAAGAATAATAAAATTATTGAGATGGCATGATCTGCGATGATCTTTCGGAATGAACGGAGAAAATTAAGAGGTTAAACTGTTCGAGCTTTGATCAAGATTTTAGATACGTGACCGGTGCATCATGCATATATGTATGCAGCACGCCTTGGCTCGATTGCAACCAATGATGACGATGCATGTCTGCTGCTGCCTCCGACGTATCCATCTACGCTGCACGTTGATTTCATTAGTCTCCATTAACCCTCACCGCCGCCCGTTAGACTTGGGGCGTTCGAAGAACAACCTTCTCTCTAGCCAAAAGTAGCCTTTTACGATGCATTTTTACCGTTCCCGCAAATGTACACAATCGTCCGACAGTAATTCGATGAACAGCGATCTCAGTAGGCCTTGGCTAGACTTGTGTAGTGCCGCGTTCGGTCCCATCGCAGTAATCGGCGACTTATCAAAGTCTATTTCATCTTTTTTATTATTATAACTCAACCTGTAGTCTGTGTTGTAAGCCCCTCCGACTTCGTAAATATAACTGCACGGTATTTGTTTTTTACCTTTTTTCAGCTGATTGTAAAAAAGGCTGGAATGCTATAAACAAACATGGCACCGTACATCACCGGCCGACAAACACCTACCCCCACTTCAACCAAAGCAGGCGGTCATTTTTTTTTGCCTGCTGCTTCTTTAGAGTCCAGACCTGTTCTCCACTTCAATCTTGCCTTAGAACTGCGTCAACCAAAGCTTCCAATGTTTGACTTTCGTCGAAAACAATTACTAGGAAAACATAATTTTGCTAAACGATCAAACAGAACAGGCCATGCGGTCCCGATCGTGTGTGTGGCGATCAAACGTGGATCCATGTCGTAATTTAAAACTTTTCTTTTCGATTTGGTGCTCAGCCATAACTAATAACTGCAGGTGCCGAGTCATTCACGCCCTTTCAAGCGGAACCAGGTAAAAGGATATCCAGCAGAATGATCGGCCTCGCCATGTTTATGGAAAACATTATTCCCTAGAAGAGCTTCACCGTCTTCCGAATGTTTGTCTTTTCACTGGTTGCTTTGATCACCGGACCAAAATGACCACCAAATCACCATGGCTGACGATGATGACTGAACACTTTCGAGGGTGTCCTAGGAAATCGAACGTATCGATCATACTTTGGCGTGGCTATTGATTGGAGTTCGAGAGGAATGTCAAAATTTTATTGTTTGATTTGGAAGAAAACAAAAAATGACCATAGCTAATGGGAATAAGTGGCGCCTGGTAGTCAAGTGTTGGTTGTTGGTTGAATCCGTGAAAAAATAGCAGTCAGCCGTTAACTGTGAAGAGTTTTTGTTAGTGAAGTGATTTAATTGAGACCTGAAGGTTTTCTGGGATCTGGAAGAATTTGTTGCTGGTATAAATTTATACAGTCAAACCATCATAAGTCGTTATCTGAAGGGATCATCGACTCATGAAAATAGCGAGTCATGGAACAGGAATCCTTCGGAAAGCTGTTTCACGGGACCATCATAGTAATCATGATTTTTTTAGTATGAGTCAATATCGAGTCATGGAACATCGACTCATGGAGGTTATACTGTAGTTCGGTATACTGTACTAGTTGGCATACAAAAGTGTTTAACTCGCGAAGGAAGTCACTCTAGTCGATGTAAGAAGAACTCAAATGATGGCATTGGAAATCGCACTGAAAGTTACGCTTTCTGACCACCGTCAGAACCACCATGCCTGTTGTGATCGAAAAGCGAGGTTTTTTCACCAGTGTTGTACAAAATACAACAGCGCGATGACTGAAGTGTTAAATTTGGTTTTCATGGCTACCTTGATGGTCCCTTGGATCGCAGTTGCACTGGTTTTGTGTTTTCTTTAACTCAATATCAATATTCAATATCGAGCTATGGAGAATTTACTGTACAATGATAAAGTTACACCTTCAGCATGGTTTTGCTTTATAGCCGCGGACTCTAACCACTCGACTAAGGAAGTCTCCTTTTCTCCTTCAGTGCGTTCAATTCACGCCTCGTTCTGATGTGGACTGCCGTGTTTCAACCTTCAAAGATCTTGAAACGTATCGGAAATCGAACTCATACACCTTCAGCATCACTTTGCTTTTTTGTCGCAGATGTTACCACATGGCTAAGAAAAACCCCAAACAACAACTCACCGTCATCATTTTCACATATATCACGGTCACGTACACGTGCCACTGCACTCCAAACACAGCAGCGATAATAAACTAATTAATGCGTTTCTTCTCCTATCTGGATGGGATAATAAACTTCACTAATAGTGCTGATGATGACAATGATATAGCCTACTGGTAGCTCAATCCGCCCGCGGCTTAATTAGATGCTGTCTGGGAGTTAAAATTTGATCACTTTCATGCGTGCTAAAGGTAAACATCTCTATCTCGCTCACTCCCGTCGCTGTTGTAGGAACTGGTGCTCGCACGGAGTTGCCATAGAGACCACTAATTTGTATGCTATCTTAGATGGAAAACCACGTGATAAATGCTTCCCACCCGTAAAGTGTTTTATTGCCGTGAAGTGACGCGTACGAAAACAAACAATCCAAGCAAGCCGTGACTGTGATTCAATCCCAGTAGGCAGCGGTCCCAGCGCTTCCTCTGTCTGTCGCCGAAAAGGGAGTCTCGTGTATTGCGCAAGAATCAGACCGATTTGGAACGACGCTCTCAAGACCACCAAGTATGTCTCCCAGCAGCGAACATCTCATCGGCGATGAATAACACAATTAACGCCAATACTTTGATTGCAATACGGGCCCGAAGGATGTTTTTTCTCACGCAACGCGTGGTGATCGGCAACACTCTCCGGGATCGCGTGTCAAAATTGGCACAGACTACACCGACCAGGCCGACAAAGCCGACGCTGCTGCAGCTGTGTGGGGCTCTCGTTTTCGGCAAAACTTCCCAGAAAGTGCGGATTCCCAAAATTGCAGACATTTCATTAGACACACATCCCGGCACGGAGGTTTCACGGAGCAGGTGGCCGTCGTGGTGTTCGGCCGAAAACTGTTGGGTCGAATGAGTTTGAGGGATTACAAGCTCTTTTGAAAATAGGGTATTAAAACCCAATCTTTTGCACCAAATGGTTTAAATTACGCCTGTAATAAATATTTACTTAGTTTTTAAATGTTGTGTATTAGCTAATGTTGGAAGAACATATTCTTTTGTTTTTTTTTCGAAATAATTCCACAACCCTAGACGTAAAATCATGTTTTGTGGAATGGTTTTATTGTTTATTATTGTTATTAATTTTATTGTAAATCATCGGACTTATGAGTTTAAATGATAATTACCTGAGACGAGACTCGCGAAGACGGTCTTCTTTTTCTGTGATTGCTGAGTTTGTTTCTTATTCCACTTTGTGTTTATATCAATTATGCGCATGCTGTTCAAATCCTCATATGAACTTCTCAGCAAAAAATGATTGAGTTTGCATCACATCGAATCATAGATAGCCGTTTGAGTGAAATTTCATGCCAGCAAACGTAGCAGCCATTAGAAATAATTAATCTTCTGCTTAGATTTATCAGCAACTTTGGAAAAAACTGCTCCGCCGACTGAGGTTTTTAATAACAGTTTACTTTGAACACAATACTTTTCACTTTTTCAGCCATAAAAACGGTGGGCTGCATTTGACGTTTCGTGAGAGGTGAAACTGGGCTGCATATGACGTTGATATTTTTCCTCTTTGCGAGTCTCTCTCAGATAATTACAACTAACAATACATTATCGCCCACAGTCAAAAAGTGAGTATCATACAAGTCGTAATAGCTTAAGCCCAAGTAAAAATGGCACAAAAGTCAAAACTAAAAGAAGCAGTTTTCTCCTTTTAAAACAACAAATAGAATAAAATAAAAACACACATCCGTTCTATTTGGCAAATAAAAGAGCTATATGTTTTTATTTTCTTTGATTGGTCTATTCAGTTTTGACTTTTGCACCATTTTTACTTGGGTCTTAATTTAATTGATGAACCGTTGAGCGGTACAAGTAACATTGGTAGCTGAAGAACAGTTTATTCAGCTAAAAAGAGGCTGTAAAAACTGCATCTTAGCTGAATAAGCTGTTACTCAGCTACCAATGTTACTTGGGAGGTTTACCGCATTCGTATTCCTCTCCTGCTATTGAAAAAGTCCTTGACATGGCAGAAATAGGCTCGTTGCAACCTGAGACGAGACTCGCGAAGACGGTCTTCTTTTTCTGTGATTGCTGAGTTTTTTTCTTATTCCACTTTGTGTTTATACCAATTATGCGCAAGCCGTTCAAACCCTCACATGAAGCTCTCAGCAAAAAATGAATGAGTTTGCATCACATCGAATCTTAAAAAGCCGTTTGAGTGAAATTTCATGCCAGCAAACGTAGCAGACATTAGAAATAATTAATCTTCTGCTTAGATTTATCAGCAACTTTGGAAAAATCTACTCCACCGATTGAGGTTTTCAATAACAGTTTACTTTGAACACAATACTTTTCACTTTTTCAGCCATAAAAACGGTGGGCTGCATTTGACGTTTCGTGAGAGGGGAATCTGGGCTGCATATGACGTTGATATTTTTCGTCTTCGCGAGTCTCTCTCAGGTTGCAACTGAAGGTGGTGTGATGAAATCGATGTTGGATCACAGCAGTGCAGTGTTGCTAGTCCATTTGGAGACGCAAAAATCGATTCGGGATAGCAACCTGGAGTGTTAAGCTCGTTGCCGATAATTATAGCTGCAGTTGTAACCTGTGCAATTTGAAGCCGGCGTTCCAACGTATCCAGCTTACGTAATTCACACCTATTCGGATAGGGAGGTAGATTTACAGGGTCACGCCATGATACTTCTCAGCGTAAGCTGGATGAACCGTTTCTGTACACTCTCAATTTTCAAACTCCAAATGAGTGGATTTAATCAAACCATGCCTTAAGTGAAGGTAAGCGAACACGTGTCGAAGTTCGATCCAAGAGCGCTAAAGCCGTGATAATACGGGAACCACACTATGGGTGGTGGGTGGATCTTTCGCTACACATTGATCATCATTGATCCATACACGTGCGTCGACGACTAGCATTAGTGAAGTGCCCTTTCGTCGCCACGTGCATGATCGCATGAATCGTAAAGGTCCACAAGTCTCCGATCCTGAGCCAGAAGGCTTGGAGCTCAAACTTGCGTCGTTAGTGTGTACCATCACTTGTCGATCGACCCATCAGAAGTCGTCCAGCTCGTTAAGCATCAACGACCCGTAGTCGAAATTCGGCACCACAGAAGTCGACGAGGTTCCTGCTGCCGGTCTGTAGCCGTGGTCCAAGTTCCAAACCACTTCCTGGCACTCCAGCAGTCGACAAGGGTCCTGCTGCCAGTCAGAAACCACAACCAATAGTCGAGCCAGCAGTATTCCGGCAACACAGCAGTCGACGAGGTTCCTGCTGCCGACCGGTGCTGGTACCAAGCGTTTCGACCCGTCCCACCCTATCAGTGGTTGACGACAGTGCCAGAACCGGTGCTCCCTTCTGGCATCCCGATCGGCGAACCGGGTGTATCAGTTCAGAGCCTTCAGTTGCCAACGATTTTTAGTTTTTATTCATTGATGATTGAGTTAGCTGGGTCAACTCCTTTGTTGGTGCTTAAGCGGAAATTGTTTAAGGTATCGGTCAAACCGGTTCGAACATGCAAGCTGGGGTGTTTTCTGCATACTTTAGGGATCAAAACTTCCATTTCGTCAATCAGCTTAGTGAGCAACGCTCTTTTTTGTTTTGGAATGTAATGTAACGGAACCTGGCCGTCTGATTTTGACAAATTGTGATCTCGTATAATATCGATTGGTATCGTATCGGCCGGATGAGGGCTCTTACGTTAAGTTCTCATTATGTCACTTCTTCTTGAAGTGCAGATCGGAGCGGATTTACAACTAAGCTAATTATCACGTATGGCGAAATAGGGAACCATTATGTCCATAACTGGTACACCTATCCTAGATGTTGATTTTCACAAAAAGCTTGAGTACGTTACTAGGGATTCCCAACAACTAGGAGTTACATGGTTACAAAGGCGATTGCTTACTATTCCAACACCCTCTCTTAATTGACCAATCCTACCCCTTTGTACAACTTCGTATGAATCAAATCGCCGGATAGCGTTGTACAAGAGCAAGTCCTTCACATGGTTGGTCGACTACATATCTCACACCAGCTCGTTCGCATGATGTTTGGTCGCATCCTTTGGTCGAAACACTCACAGCGGATTCACTCCACTTGAAATACCTCCAGTTCATGTTCATCTCATCCAAACGCAGCTCGTCAACTATATTTGCCATACCCAAACAAAACAGGGAGATCTGCAGAAACGAATTCGCCAAAAAATTGTCTGTAATCGATGAGATAATTGTAAAACTTACCGAGGTGCTGGCGCTTCCGTCCGCTATGCCTCTACGACAATTCACTAGGTATTTTGCGTCTTTCTTTGCGAAGGGATAGAATCTTTTTTTTTTCGGTACTTCATTTTTTTCACTATCGCCTTCGTTGGTGTCATCTACGCTACATTGTTGGTAATTTTCCCCTCTTGCTCGAAAGTACGCTCCAAATATCGCTTCAAGCTTGCGAGCACCAACCAAAGGGTCTGCACACTCCATAATAAGCTCGCTTCAATTGCCGGCTGTCCCTCACTTGCATTACTTTGAACGGTTCGGGACTCTGCCTCACCTCACAACTTTTGCTTCGATTTCTCCAAACAACAGCTTGAGCTCATACCAATTTCTTCGGAGTTGGCCATCCTTCTTCAACATAGCCACGCTACCAGAAAACAGCACATCAATTCCGGCATTGGTCATCTTTTTCGCAGATATCTGGTTTTCGTTCTTATCAGGAATGAAGAGCACTTTCTCGGCAACTTCTATTTCCACTTTACGTCGCAACTTCTTCAAAACGGAAAATACAGTCTTGTCGCACACAAGATGGTCACTGCATCTAGAATCCAGCTGGAATACAATGTTTCTTTGCCTCTGCTCCGCATCATTTGCGTCAGCCATGAAACTGACGACGTCCTTTATCGCTGAATCGGCTTTATGCACACGGCAATCCTTTTTCATGTGTCCACAACATTTGTGACACTTACTGTTGAACTTCGGGAATTTCTTCCTAATTATTGTTTGGCTCGTAACGGACTTCTTCGCATACGTCACTTCTTAACTGGTCCACATCTCCTTAGCGGTCGAACAATTTCGAGACACTTGTCCGATAGGCATCCTACCAGGAGTGCTTTTGAGATCCGGTTCTTTTCTTGAAACTTGATTTTCTCGGTTTCTGCTTCCGGAGCCACTCCGGAGAGAATTTACTGCAAGGTCTTTATTTCGCCTTGCTTGTCGCAAACCACGTGACAATTAGTAGGTTTATAATCTAAAACATTGTAAATCGCTCTATTACAGATATATAGACCCACCCAGAATAAATAGGAAGGCAAATTTAAATAGAAGTCTTATTTACTACAATTGTAAATTTTGCACCTTATCGGACGCGACGATTTGTAATTGTCGCCGGTGAAACTAACGCCAAAATCGCCGCCAGCCAACCAGCCACTGCGAATTTGCCGTTTCACCAGTCTTACCAACACAGAATAATTGGGAATGTACATCTAAATAGAAATAATTTTCACTAATAACGAGCTCTGTACTAAGCTCGATAATGTAATTAAATGTGGAACCAACTGAAAACAAGCCGCAGCCACCTGCGTGCACCGCCTGCTACGAGCTTCATAATATTTGGATATTAAAAATTGGTATACATTTTGTAACTTTGAAATGCATCTTAAATAATTTCCTTTTAACAAGGTATAAATTAAGAATTGTATGTGTTTGAGTAAGATTGTACATTGTTCGTCGGTTCAGAAAAATAATTTTCGTTGCAATTCCCACTCGACCCAAACGGCCCAAACCCCTGAGCACAATGGATCGCCGCACGCGATGCTTTCGTAAACATACACAGCCAACGACACGGATCACTTTCCGAACTTAATGACTTAATGTTTTAACACCATTTCCTTATCACTACCGCGGCAAATTAAAATGTTTCAGTGCTACGTTATACGCTCCTAGCCGAGAGGACGGGATTTCTTCGGTATGGGCGACGTTGTGTGGCGCGCTACAGATTTTTGGTTTTTATCGAATGCCCCGTATTTAGAGTGTCAATCGTTATTTTCATAATCGGTCCACTCCATTTGATATTTTCCATTTTCCTAATGACGGTTATATTATAATCCTCCTGAGTGACGAACATCAATTCTGATGCAACGCCTTCGTTGAGCTAATAAGTGAATCATCTTCTAAATGGTTTCAAACGCAATGATAGCGGTGACGCTATGCATACGGCAAGTAATATGGGACTTGAGTGAAACTTTTTTCTTGATTGCTAGATCAAGAAGATTACAGTACTACTGCATTTCAAACTTATAGAAACCACGAACCTTCCTGTCCATGGATTGGCATCCGACCATTGAAAAAGAAAAGGAGACTAAACCATATCGGAAGCAGCATACGGTTCATAAAAAACTTTTTATGTGGATTTTGCTATACTATACGCTTTCTTTCATATTTTATCCGGCGGCGATGCTCTTTTGCATCTCCTCCCCGCCGGTTGACACTCTCTGTCTGGACTACGAACTGGGAAGCATCGTGTGGAAAAGCAAGCCATGCTAAATGCAGAGAGCAAAGGCAACAAGCCAATATTGATAATGATAGTTATAACACCCCGAGACCGGGCGAAGTGAGCGGAACTTCTCATCGCTCTTTCGGACCACCGGAGAAGGAACCTTTTTTGCTCCCATAAAATTTCATATCTTAATTGGTTTGAACTTGATAACTTCTTTTTCGGACTTGGCGGTGGTTAAATTTCCATAAAATTTCGTATGGTAGACCCATTCCTAGGAACTTGCAAAGTGTTGTTTGCGCCGTCTAGCACGTGAGATACGATTCGATTGAGTGAAGAGAGCGAAAAAAAAATGATTTGTCATCTACACAGATATCAGGTACCTAAACGACACGCTTAGTGTCATTAACATTTATATGTGCAGTCATGCGTTTGATTGATGTCAGGAGCGTGCATCTGCTATCATTTCGTACCTGGTATCAAAAGCGAAGTGCCTTCCAAAAATATTCGAAAACATGATTACAATACTTACGTGGAGGACCACTTTGTCCGTTGTCGTCGGCAGAGACAGTGCCATTTTTTGCTGTTCGGACAAACTTTGATGAGCAGGCCGATTGAAGATATACGTTTCCGGGTGTTGCTCCCGCAATCATCACCACCTGAGAAGTAGAGCAAAAGAAGGAAATACGATATTACATTAGAGCTGATAAGCGATTTGACAATTTTTTGAGCTACCTAGTGTGAGTATCAGAACTAGCTATCTTCAAAATCTATACTTCGATGTTAACTAGCTACATCGCCAACAAAAAACAACGCCTGCTATGACGTCAATCTCAGCCAATGGAATCCCCGCTGAGCATTTGTTTACAATAACTTTGAAAACTTCACCTCGCTGTCGAAGGACATTAAACTTGGTGTCACCAAATTGCGCCTTCAAAGATAGATAGCATATCGTTACAGAAAAAGATTGACATCCGACAAGCCTCGAAGCGCTTTGTATCTTTTATTTTTATTGTCCGGAGACTCGGTGGTCAGAATGTTACCGGTCAACTCCTGTCATCATTGATTTATTTAATTTACCATTTTGCTATAATTGCTGGAGATTTCCAGGTGAATCACCGGAGAATGAGAACCTATTCATTCACAGTCATGCCGTCATGGGCATGAGCAATTTGTAGGGGGAACATTTTGAGGCTTATTTATCAGAAGTTCCTATCATGTGAACACTTCCACAATTATTAGCTTAGAGCTTTTATGCCGAAGTTACAATTTTTGCATGCGTATATCGTGCGATGGACACGATTATTCTATGCCACGGAAAATCAAGAAAATTTCCATTACGAGAAGATCCTGGACCGACCAGAAATGCTCAAGGGACAGACTTGATGGTGCAATCACATACTGAGACAGGTGCATTTTACTTAGACTTGCGGTTGTTAACCATCACTACCTCAGTCTGATTGAAGGTGACTTCAATGCTAGGCCAATGCCAGAGGTTACAACCTACTGGAGGTTGTGCAACGAGGGTTCCGTTAGCACATTTTGGAAAGACGGACGGGAGTCAATTATAGACCTAAAATTTTTTAGCCATCACTGGCGGGCAAAATGAACTGGAGGTTAAGCGAAGAGTTCACCCAAAGCGATCACCTGGGGATACTCTACAGGATTGGCCAGCGGATATATGAAAGATGTAACTGTATGAAATGTTAAAGATCGCTCTTGTTTTATAGCTTGCTGTGCTGTTTTTCATAAATGCTTTATTAGCCCTAAAGCCCAAAAGGGGAACTAATTGGCTAGTAGTCCACTAGCTCATGTCCTCTTTTATCCTAGATTGCTGCTATCTCATGGATTGCCTTGCAAAATCCTACGCTAGAGAAAATAAACTACAGTCATCTCTCCCTTACTCGATATTGAAGGGATCATCGAGCTAGGGAGGTATCGACTTACAGAACACAAAACCAGTGCATCTGCAATCCAAGGGACCATCGAGTTAGCCATGAAAACCAAATTTTACTATGGTTCTCTAACTCGATATCGAGATACGGAATATCGAGTAAGGGAGAGTTAACTGTATTTCTTCTTCTTCTTCTTTCTGGCGTTACGTCCCAACTGGGACAAAGCCTGCTTCTCAGATTAGTGTTCTTATGAGCACTTCCAAAGTTATTAACTGAGAGCCGATTGACCATTTTTGCATGTGTATATCGTGTGGCAGGTACGAAGATACTCTATGCCCTGGGAATCGAGAAAATTTCTTTTACGAAAAGATCCTCGACCAGCGGGATTCGAACCCACGACCCTCAGCATGGTCATGCTGAATAGCTGCGCGTTTACCGCTACGGCTATCTGGGCCCCAAGTTGACTGTATATCCATTCATGAAATCGGGCGGAAGTGAGTACGAACAATAATCACCAAACGCGTCCATCGGAAAAATCACCAACATTCGACGACAATATCGTTAACACACAGTAGGCATCGAGAGCTAAAATGCGAATGAAAATCAGATGTAGGAAGGCACCCAGACGACCACCGGCCACATTATTGCCACTCTTGGCAGCCCTTGGGCAGCAAATGTACACAACTTGGCGGTGGCGGCGGCGGAGTAAATAAAAATACAGTATGTAACTGTTATATTTCACACATCCCTCGTTGTTTCTGGTGCCGCGTGGTACACTGAAACCGAACGAGCCATCCACATCCCCTGATGGATGTTCAGAGCGAGATGTGATGATGTGTTTCTGGATGTGTTTATGGAGTGCAATTGGTGGTTATTAGGGGCCTGGTCAGATGCTGGAATTTGTCCATGCATTTGTTTCTTTTCTGCTTTATTGTGAATTTGGGTAGAACAGTATCAAAAGCAACCAACCAAATTAATTGCTAAATTTTTATGATGTATCCTGCAACATTGACTAGGGAAGCAAAACTATCAAAGAAGGCTTAATGACTGTTGTTCTGTGTTGTACAACTGCAGATTAGTGGCCGAAATCTAGTTTGCTGTGACTGGTATTGATATAAGGTAAAAAGGTGTAATACGGAAAAACTGCTCTATCGCAGTAGCAAATGCAGCACTTCTAAAGTTTTCTATGTCAATGTGTTGCTTACTTAGTTGGCCATGCTCTGCACGCAACTTTCTCTTTCCAAGTTGCTTCAAAAAAGTGTACACGATTTTTTTTGTGAACGGTCCCAATGCTTACGTTTCAAAACAACCCGGGTAATATGCCCCTCCCATAGGAAAAAGGTCCACGGCATTGTAGAAATGTTTCCAAGAAAATTCCACCACCTACAAATCTTAAAAGGGTCCATTAGCAGTCGTCTTCCGGTAAAAGTTTTTGTATCAAGTACAATAGTAAAGAATGGGCTTCATCCCCCCTGAGGCTTGTTTATCAAAAGCAAAATTTTAAACCAAGAACCTGATTTTCGATATTTTTAGAATTTCTATTGATTGTTCGTACTTCTCAAAGAACATATATGCGCAACATCATTTTTTCGCGAATATTTAAGATATGTAATCATATTTACGTGTGAAAGAAGCCTCAATCCCGTGAAAATGAAGAGGGGCGTATTGCACCGTTGGGGCTTATTACACCGAGTTACCCTACGTTTATGTCAATTATAACAGTGATCTAGACTTTTATGTTTACCAGAACAGACCAAAACTAGTAAAAGTCAATACGCTACATTAAAAATGACAAAGATAATTTATAATTAAAAATGATATTGAAAATACTAGCACAAAATATTAATATTATATAGTCAACAAAACCCATGCAATTTTTGAGATGTTCCTCTGATTTATTTTTAATGTTGTGCGTTTATTGTACTACCAAAATTGATTGTATTTCACTTTTCAACAGTCACATACTTAGATTAGACAGTGCTATTTGACAATTTACTGACTCCGAACAACAAAAGTTTAGTATTCATATTCCATTACTCTAGAAATAATGGAAGAATAATGCACTTACTAGACCCCTTTGGTTGAGAGGATTTACCCATAAAAATCGCCAACAAAAGTGAAATAGTTTGTAGCTATGGTTGGTAGGTACTCGTGTCGCGAATAACCGACAGCTTAACGACAGCGACGACGGTTGGTGGAAACTCAAACAAGATATTTATTTGCCAAGCTTTAACTTCGGCGCCACAATCGATCAGTTCCAATGGTCTGCGTTATGTTTTTATGTATATTTTCTTACTCATTAAATTGACGATTTGTTTGCTAATCACATCAAACACGTTCTTGCACTCCCGACCTGTTCTGTATTCTCACCTTAGCAGCCTAAGGCCGACTGCATGGACGACGAACGAACGATCGAAGGAGGCTGGTTGCTGCTCGGCGTTGGTGGGCTTCTCAGTCAAAGTCAAACAGCGACAGGCATCGATGGCAAGTGTCAAAATGGTTGCCTTCGTCCACCTATTTATGTACAAAAGGTCAACTCATTCATTTAACGCGAGTTTGAAAGCGAAAAGTCAACACGTTTGTTTCTGAACATTCCAAGGAACGCCATTCGTATATACGCATGCTGCTGCAGAAGGCAACGATATACGATTGCGAGCTCTACTGCTGCCAAAGTGCTCCTGAATGCTGCCTTCTTGGTGCATTAGGGACACCTCGCTTTGCAACAGATACACTCGGGTGAAAGATTTGTGGTCAGCGTGTGGTTTTAATTTATTCGAACAAGATCACCATCAGCTATGAATAAAGCGTGTTGGTAGAGGAGTAACATTTTCATACAAAACTAAAAATATTCTTAATTGGGTAATCATTCCAATAGAATAATATCTATTGTCAGGTTTTCATATAAACGATCAAATTATGCAATGCATTTATAAATATCCAAACGTCAGAACTATTTTTCTTTATTCTAAATTACATAAATTGTCTACTACACAGAAAAAAATCCGTTCTCGTATCCGTGAACAACAGACGTGGACTCGTCAACAAGCAAAAATACACCGTGAACTAGATCATGTTTATGCGTAAACATGATGGTAGTTCATGGTGTATTTTTGACAGTTCACGTTTTCCAGTACTCTTTTTTGGGTGTGTAAATATGTATTGTCAATTCAACTACACACCCTAAGAGTTTAGAATCGAAAAGGATCTTAGTAAGCGTTTGCAGGTGGTTCCAAGGAATCGAGAGTTTGAGGTGAAGCTCAGCATGTGCCTCGTCTTACAGAAACACACCGAAGTGCATTCACGCTAACATCAAAGTACCCTTTAAATAGGTACCATGTACCATTACTATAATCTCTATGAAAATGTCAGAAAAAGAGTATTTTACAATGACATTTAAAAGGGTACTTTAGCCTCATCATAGAGTATTCTCTCTCGTAAAAATAATGGGTAAATAGTATACATGGTAACTTGGTTCCATGAACATCGCCATTTTAAGATTTTGTTTCGCTTCTCGTTAGGAATTAATGAAAAAATGTTGCAAAGTGGAAGACACACTGTTTTACTGTACAAATACGTAAATAATATTGATGCTTTTTTCCGAAATGATGATTTTTACAAATCACTTCTTTTTTGCAGATCACTGTCATACTGTCCGTTTCAGGAATTCCCGTGGGCAAAGTTGTCATCTTCCGGCCGGTTCCAAGGAGCAAGTTTGGTGTATACCAACATCTTCAGTTGGCTTTTGGTGAATCGCGCAATTAGAACATATTTTGTAATTCGTGGATAATAAATGTATTATATAGTATTTACAAATATTCTATATAAGTATATTTTCTTTTTTTCTCTCTGAATTCCTAATCTCAATCTGCGGATATATTCATTAAAAAGTGAGGTTTTAAAACCCATTTTCATTTTGAAGACCAAAAGTGAAAAATACCCATTATTTGAAGTTCGAAGCGAATACTCTTTAATGAGTAAGTCGACTTTACTCTTTTAATGGGTTAAGCCACTTTTCTCGAAAATGGGTACTTTTTTACTCATTAATGGGTACTTTGATGCTAGCGTGTTGAAAGTGCCTAAAATTGGATCCATCTCCATGTGGAACCGTCCATATACCACGTAAAGACTGAACATTCCACGCTAGTCCACGAAGAAAGGGGAAATTGAATGTCCACCTGGACATTGTTTATTGGACAGACGATAAACTCAAATCATTTCAAGCATAGACATAGACATAGACTAACTATGCTATGGAACACTAAATTAAGTAACCATGCGTCTCCACCACTTTAGAACACTACACATACTTGTGTTGCATTTTACGTCAAATCAAATAAAAAAAATCTGCATCGTTTGTAAGTCTGAGAAAAACTGTGATGTGGATTATTTGTTTAATAAACTTCGCTAAGCTTCAGCTAAGTTAATTTGTGGCGTTGTGTACAAATCACCAGATGTCAGTGTTTCAATGCTGCCGTGTTATTTTTGTGACCATGGTAACGAGTGGATTCGGCATCACTGAAACGTCAAATTAGTGAACTCGGTGTCGGTTCATAGGTAATTGCGTTGCATTGCATAGTAAAGCCTGATTTGCTGCTGATAAGGAATCGCTGTAGATACTTCTCGCCGATTCCTTGTAGAAATTTTCTACAGCGAATCCCGGTTGAACTGAAATTTCTTTTCAACTGCGTACTGCGATCAGAAAAAAGAGTGCTTCCTTGATCGATTCCTCACAGGAATTTTCCCTGCATCAAGATAGGCCAAAAATTACTTTTCAGCAATGAATCATGCTTAAAGGCCGGTTTGCTACTGACAAGAAAAGGAATCGCCTATCTCGATGCGTGGAAAATTTCTCCCAAGAAATGGTCAAGAAAATCACTTTTTTCTGATCGCAGTACGCAGTTGAGAAGAAATGTCGATTGTGCGATATTTGCCAGAAAACCATTCGCCAGAAAACTATTCGCCAGAATGACATCTGCCAGAAAACCATTCGCCAGAATGTACCATTTGCCAGAAAACCATTTGCCAGAATGTACCATTCGCCAGAAAGTACCATTCCCCAGAATAATTTTTCTTGTCGATTTTGATCATGAAATATCTTGGAATCCAGAGATTGCCGTCACAATATTCGACTTGTGCCACTTTTCACATGTTCAAAAGCACTAAAATGAACGAATAGTATGGTAACTATCTCGTTCTTCTCATTTTAAAATTTCTGCTAGTGCACAGAGCGAAGACAATATAACACTGTTATTCTACATCTCTTGCGAGATTTTTTGGCTATGAGGTTTTAATACAATATTCTAAGCTGTTTTACCTAGTTTTAAGAATATTTCACCGCGAGCTGTTCTTTATCAGAATATTGTATTGTACAGAATTTCTCCTACAACTACCTGATAGTTTTTGATTTTCAATGGACAGTTTATTGGGGTTGTGCTACTTTGTCCCGAATATCGATACCCCGAATGTCGTTTCCCTGAAAACCACTTCCCTGAATACCCCGTTTTCTCAAGGAAATAGGTTCCTCGAAAATGTTATGGCACTCATAATTATCAGAACTTATTGATTATTTCAGACTGATGAACGGTTTATATGAAATGCACCCTTCTTTTTTGATCAGCGGTTCTTTAAAGTTTCTCCGAACTCAGCATTTTTTCTTGTTTTCTTTATCGTTCTTTCTAGTTCACCACTCTGTCTCTGAAGATTGTTCCTTATCCGTTTTGAACTGCATCTATTTTGGGGCCGTCCATGAACCACGTGGTCGTTCAAGAGGGAGTAGAAGTGGGTGATTCTATCATAATACCACGATCCATACAAATTTTGGGTCATTTCGGGAGAATGGATTGCAGGAAAAATTGTAATTCGGGTATCTGGCGTTCGGGGAAATGATATTTGTGGGAACAACATTCGGGTAAAAATAGACCAAAAGGTTTTTATTAATAATGGTCACCTAAATATCAGTACATGAAAAAATATTCAAAAATGTGTATTTGCTTACCGCTACTTGACATAGTTTTTGGCAAATAAGAATTCTTCATTCCCCATACATAGAATGTTCTTCTTGATTTTACAACTGTCTTATTTGTCTAAAAGCTCCTGAAAGTTGTTATAGTAAATGTAACTTTGGTTTGCGAATGGAGGCATTCATTACTTCATCGAACGGACGGCACAAATAGATGCAACGTATATCGAAATCTTGTAAATATCCAATAAACTAGCTCTTAAGAAGCAACAACACTTTTAAGAACAGCTTATGATGAATAGAAGGGAGCACCACTTGTGAAATATTCCAAACCATAATCCCTTAAAACTTAATAATAATAAAAAAAAACATTTAATTGAAACTGATAAAACAGAGAGATGGAATTTAATAATTATAAAATAGCATAATCTCATGCTATAACATCTGTAGAATGATAGTTGTAACGTATATTGAAAAGAAGCAACAAAACTTTGAAGAACAGCTTATACTGAAAAGAAGGGCGAACCGCTTGTGAAGCCTTTCAAACCATAATAACATTTTACAGGGACAACATACATTAAAAAAACTTACTTTACTATCCGTCATGCTAAATATCCATTCTTTACATCAGTAAGCAGTATCTTTCATACATAGAGTAAAGTGGGGCAAAAGTTCGAGTGGGGTAAGAGTTTCTTTTTAAGATTTCTAGCTCAATTCGAAACAAATTTTATAAATGTCATGGTGGTTCGAATGCTATTTAAGTAAGAGACTTTCAATCCAAATATCATAAAAATCGATTGAGATTTGGAAAAGTTATTGCTATTTGTTGTTTTTCGACGTGAACATTGTAATTTTTGGTCAAACTTTCGTTGCATGGAACCAATTGAAGATAAAATCTTTTTCAATATTTTATGTAAGGGCGTTTCTAGGCCTATCATAAGGTTGCTTTGAGGTGTATTAGTTTTTGCATAATTGCTTGAAAACAATTTTTGGCCCATAGTGGGGCAAAAGTTCGAATCAGCGGGGTAAAAGTTCGACCCATGTGTAAAATCACGGAAAAAAATTTCAAATTGCCTAAAATCCACATATGATCTTCAAATTTAGTTAAATTTGTCTGATCATGTGAAAACTGTCTCCAAAATTTTACATTTCCACTTAGTTTTGCGAAAAACTGCTATTTTTGAGTATATTACAATCAACCCGATTTTGGGCAATTTTTTGATGAAAATTTAGTGTGTATTTTTCGTCAAACTTAAGTTTACGGCTGGTGTAAAGTATGCCTGTCATAAAAGGATCTATATTTTGTGTTTTAGCCAGCGAACTTTTGCCCCACACTAGATTCGAACTCTTGCCCCACCGGTGGGGCAAAAGTTCGAATAAGACAATCAATTTTGAAACTGTTATAACTAAAAATGGGTAAATATTTTGACACAAGTTTGTTCAGCAAAATTATAGCCAATATGTTGAAAGTTCACTGTATGGTATTTGTTTTGTTATAACTGCTATTGTTTTCCTGGAAACTTTGATTATACCACTAAGGTCGAACTTTTGCCCCACCTTACTCTAGTGAAGCAGCTTTTAATGAATGCAATAGTTATTCTACTGTATATTTTTTTCTTTCTAGTTCCACGGGCCCCCAGTATTAAGTGTTGCTTTTTCAATTCATATTCATAAAACTTCAAATATTGCTGTTGATCGCGTTGAATGCTCAAGAAATCAATGTTTTTTTTATTATATGTACCTAGCCCAACAATTAGAATATGGATATTCAAAGCTGGCTCACTAAGTCAACGGTAGGCTATGTCCAAGAGACCCTGTACTTTTTTGAGTATATTAACCAAAATAATCTCACACATTTTTTTTAATGTTCTACAATTGCAAACTTGTTTCAACTGAAAAAAAAAAATAAAAAATAATCTAGGGGATGGTCAATTCTGGGGAATGGTACATTCTGGCGAATGGTTTTCTGGCGAATGGTACTTTCTGGCAAATGGTTTTCTGGCATATGGTACTTTCTGGCGAATGTCATTCTGGCGAATAGTTTTCTAGCGAATGGTTTTCTGGCAAATATCGCACAATCGAAATGTCACTTCAAAGGGGGCTCTCTGTAGGAAATTTCTTGACCCTTTCAGTCAAGTTGACTGAATTGGTCAAGAAATTTCCTACAGGGAGCTCCATTTGAAATGACATTTCTTCTCAACTGCGTACTGCGATCAGAAAAATGTGATTTTCTGGACCATTTCTGGGAAGAAATTTCCCACGCATCGAGATAGGCGATTTCTTTTCTTGTCAGTAGCAAACCAGCCTTAAAGCCGGAGTTTTTGTAGATTACTTACTGAAAGCTATCATGTTGGTTGCTTTACCACTCTTATTCCAATTGCTCATGGAAGCCTATTTTGGAAGGAATAGCTGTCCACAGGACCAACTAACAATTTTAGCGCTATAAGCCAAGATTATTTGCTTTCGGCTGTATAACAGTTGAATTGAAGCAGCGAACGCAGCAACAAATGAAAGGGCCGAAAATATAGCCATTAGCGTAATACAGCTGTAACGCAAATGTTTTGCAGCAACAAATCTCAGCTGAATAAATTTCACTAAGCTGTAATTCAACATTGTCAAAGGTAGCAACCTAATGTTGTGGAATCATCAATAAGTGACAATATGATTTTTTATGCTGTTCAATGAATAATTAAGAAGCGCTTTGTCGTTTGTTATACAGCGAATGTACAGCAGTAAGCTGAAAACCAACAACTTGTGTTTCAGCAGTTTTCAACGAGAAACACCAAAACATCATGTTTTTCGTGTGGGCAAACGGGACATTTCTCCAATTCTCGTGAATGTGTCCTGCTCGAGGTCGTCCATGTCGTCGATGTCAACAGCTGGGCCATTACGAGGTTGTCTGCAGAAAACGTAATGAG